>NW_011494911.1:400092-405556 GCF_000754665.1 Bison bison bison | reverse complement strand
TGGGGCTAGTGCACTGGGATGACCCAGAGGGATGGTATGTGGAGGGAGGAGGGAGGAGGGTTCAAGATGGGGAACACATGTATACCTGTGGTGGATTCATTTTGATATTTGGCAAAACTAATACAATTATGTAAAGTTTAAAAATAAAATTAAATTTAAAAAAAAGAATATATGCCATGTATATAATAAAAATACATGTTTAATACAAAATAAAATAAAATAAAATGAGCTGAACATAATCAGGTCAAATCTTTAGGGAAAGAAATGAGGTTTTGTTTAATTTGCTCAGATATTTGTTTTGTTCTGTACAGTTTCCCTCAAAATTTTAAAACTATCACATTCATTTGAAAAGGCATATAAGTTGAAAATTATTACAGAACACTTCTAAAGCTAAAAAAAAAAAACAGAAAAAAAAAGTAAATATGTATAACAACATTTTTTCCAGTGGTCACGTATGGATGTGAAAGTTGGACTGTGAAGAAAGCTGAGCACCGAAGAATTGATGCTTTTGAACTGTGGTGTTAAAGAAGACTCCTGAGAGTCCCTTGGACTGCAGGGAGATAAAACCAGTCCATTCTAAGGGAGATCAGTTCTGGGTGTTCTTTGGAAGGACTGATGCTGAAGCTGAAACTCCAATACTTTGGCCACCTCATGTGAAGAGCTGACTCATTGGAAAAGACTCTGATGCTGGGAGGGATTGGGGGCAGGAGGAGAAGGGGATGACAGAGGATGAGATGACTGGATGGCATCACCAACTTGATGGACATGAGTCTGAGTGAACTCTGGGAGTTGGTGATGGACAGAGAGGCCTGGCGTGCTGTGATTCATGGGGTTGCAAAGAGTTGGACACGACTGAGGGACTGAACTGAACTGAAGGAAGAAAAGCGCTACATCAACAGAAACAATGGAAGACAGAGGACAATGGAATCATAAATTCTACACTCTGAGAGAAAGCAAAACTACTCTTGGCTTAGAATTACATACCCAGCAAGTGTATATTTTAAGTAAGTGTAAATTAAAAACATTCTCAAATGAACAGGTATGGGGTATTTGCAATATTTGTTGAAAATTATGTTTTTGCTTTTGTTTGACTTTTGATAATCAATTGAATTCATTTCATGTTTACAGGCCTGCTCTTGTCATCTAATCTATCCTTATTCATTTTAAGAATGAATTTTCAGGAAATATGAAGTTGGGGAAAAGAACTTGCTATATCGTAGCACATGTGTTGCAAGATATTTGATTTTTCTTTCACAAAATACTTTGGAATGTTGCTTTCTAATTAATTTCCAGCAGGATAACACTGATCTTTTTGCTCACTGTGAAAGCATTTTAACGTCTTCCAACTGCATGATGAATAACACTTAAATACTTTATCCCGTCATTGAAATCCCTACAAAGTCTTTCCTACCATAAATTCTCACTGCTTCCTGTGGTCCAGCTGATAATAAGCTACCTGTTCTTGTATGCTTCAAATGTTCTTCTGCACATACAGCTCCTTCTTTCTGAATTACCCCTAAACCCTTACATACACATTTCACCCTTTCCTCCAAGGTTCAGCTGGATAGAACTACATTTCTCTGGAGAATTTTTTGATCCCATTAAATAATACAATTTCACTTTTCTCTGAACTCCTTAGTTATTTAATTTAAACTTCTATCAGTTCCTTAGGAAAATGATCTATGACTACTTCACTCATAGAGCCCTCTAAAATCAAAGTGCCTTGCCTATTATTGACAATGAATATAGTTGTTGAATAAAAAAACAAAGCAAAAATAAACTTTAACCAACTGTCAAATTTCATCAAATATAGGTTAGTACTATGTTATGGGTTTTTAAGTACTAATAAGAATAATATAATCAAATTTGGGGGCCAGAATATAGATCCATATATTTAAAGAAACAAATTCAAAGTATGTAAACTGTCGTAGAGGATAGAATCAGTTTTTGGCTGGGAAGCTCTCCCTGGAATAATAAATAATGACCTTCCTCTGTCCCAGCCATACTCACCTGGTGAGTCAACTGTGATCACCACATTCATATATATCCTGCCTGGATTCAGAAGGCATGTTTTGTTGACTTTCATTTCATACTTTTCTATTTCCTGGTTTAAATAATTAGTATCTAGTAAACAAATGGAGTTGGCCTGAAATCAAGTGGAAATGTTACATCAAATTTACACCCAAATATATTGTGAAAATGTTTTTATATTTATGCACTGCATTATTGAAATAGATATTATATAGTAAATCATTCTAACACTCATATTTAATAAACCATTACATTCAAATCATTGATTTTATTAACTTATTTCAATCTTCTGTAACATTAAACATAATTTAGAGCAAATATATGAACATGAATGTATGCTTTTCTTTAGAACTTAAAAAATCATTGAGATGGGTTTTAAAACACATTGAGAATGCCCTTATAGCTAAACAAATATATATTATACATGCTAGAATTAATATTAAGAAAATTATCAAAGTAGCTCATAATTCTAGCATAAAATTAAGGTACTATGTGATATATGTGATAATATGAAACTGATACGTTTAAAAATAAACTATGGGTTTGATAATGTAACAAAGGTTAGGTAAACTTTCATTGACTCTACAGTTTATTGCAATTTAAAAGTTTCTGTTCTACTGTTTAAAAATAAATTCCATGTTTCTTTTTTAACATCATCCTGAGAAAGTTCCTTGAATCACGATATAGATAGATTAGATGAATTTTGCATTTTTAAAAACACTAAAGAGGAGATACAGCAGTTCCGTTTTGAATGTCCATGATTTACCCAGTGAAAAAGGCTTTGCATAAATTTTGATGGTTCTGACATATTCCTGCAGTAGCTTCATAACACAATTGAGAGAAAATTCTTCATTAAAAATGGCTTTTATCTTCCTAAACTTGTGAACAATACCAGCAACTGTTTAAGTCAGTTAAATAAAACTATGCTTTCATAATTTACTAAAATAAATCTCATTTTATGTGATATTTTACTTTTTTCCATGAATTAACATAAAAGATTGTATCAAATGACAGATGTTTTTAGAGCTGGGAGCAAATTATATTAGAAGACTTGAATGATGTTTGCAAAGCTTTTGACTTGCCTATAAATCTCTTCTAAATATCTGAAAGTTCTTTAGAACAAAAACTGGAAAAAACTATAGAGAATATGAAATAAGTAACAATTTTAGTAATGTACAAAATCTATCAAACTTAAATACCATAAGGCTGCTTAATTATATGGGTGTATGAATGAAGAATAATAGTTCCAAGTTTCAGACTGAATAGGGTATTATATCATGATATTGTAAGGCAGCTTAGGAAGAATTTAAATAAATTAGATAAATATAATCTGTATACAGTAAATACATACACACACACACAAGCACTGTGTCTTATACTTGTGTTATGTGTGTCTGGGCATATGTGTTCTCAATCATCCTTCAATCAGTCATGTACATATGGCTTGGAGATATGAACCGGGTTTACAGTGAGGGTGAGGTTCAGTTCAGTTCAGTTCAGTCGCTCAATCGTGTCTGACTCTTTGCAACCCGATTAAATGCAGCACGCCAGGCCTCCCTGATGTGTATAAAAGGAAGAAATTGCAAAAACAATATTTTGATGGTTATGATTTATTTAAACAGTAGTTGATATTGACTTTGTTTTTTCACTAGTCCCTGTACTAAGCTCTTTATCTACATTAGATAATTAAAACTCAAAATAATCTTTGGGAAATGAAATAAATAATATCTCTATTTTAAATATAAACATACAAATTTATAGTTCAGTTAGCCTTTAAGAAATCAGTAAGTGATAGAGCTGGGCTTTAGACCCACATTCACCTCAACTGTTGTACCAGTCAATCCTATTTTCTAGATCTTTTTTCTTATAATGAACTTTTTAGAGAATATATGACTTCATGTATGTTAGCCTTTTAGTCTTCACAGTAATTCTATGAAAGATAGCCATTCATTATCATCATGGCCACCACATTATAAATAAAAAGATATAATTTAGAAATCTAAGACATTTGCTTCAGTTCACATGGAGAGTAAGTGGCAAAGCAGAAATTTAATCAGGCATTTTGATTTGGAAACCTATATCCTTAAACAGCAGACCATACAAATGTCCATGTTGTAGACAATACTTACATAGTTATAAATATCAAACTTGCTCCATTAGGGAAATCAGTTGAAAAATGTGGCCTCAAATAAACTGTAATGTTTGATGTGACTCATATATGGGTAATGGTAAGAGTGAAATACATCTGAATGTTTTCTATTTTCACCAATTATTCTAAGCTCTTTTTAAATTTCAATACTGTCAAGTATTTAAAAAAAAAAAGACACACACATTTTTTAAATGCAGAATTTAGAATTAATTGAAGTCAGCTAAATCTCAATGTCTTGGGACTAAGCCTAAGCTTTCTATTCTAAAATACCCTAAGTTTGTGTTTCGTTTTATATATCTGTTTGGTTTTGTTTTGGTTTTATGATCATTATACATTAGAGATTACATCCAGGTTTACTTCTGCTTCACATAATTTTTTAAAATTTATATTTTCATGTCAAATCATCTGTGTGAGCCTTTAGAATGTACTCAAGCATTTAGAATGTGCTTTAGTATATCTGCCTGCAGTGTGGGAGACCCAGGTTTGATCCTAGGGTCAGGAGGATCCCTTGGAGGAGGAAATGCAACACATTCCAATATTTTTGCCTGGGAAACCCCATGGACAGAGAAGCTGGTGGGGTTCATGGGGTCACAAAGAGGCAGACACGACTGAGAGACTAACAGTTTTATATACACAGTATTTCTAATCAAATTAAGTACACTAATTTATAATGTTTAGTATGCATGCATTTCCCTTTTATTATTATTATTATTATTATTATTATTATTTGGCCACATGGCATGTGGGATCTTATTCCTTGACCAGGGGTCAAACCCTTGACACCCACATTGGAAGCATGGAGTCTTGACCACTGGACCTCCAGGAAAGCCCCCCTCCTTTATTATTTTAAGTGACTATATTATTCTCTAATTAATTTTCATAATTTTATTATCATGGTCATATTTTCAAAGATGCTACTCTTTAGTATAAGGATCAATATAATTTTTACTTTCAAATCCATGAATTTATGCTTCTGTTTATATTAATATATTTTAATGTATTCAGTTCAGTTCAGTTGCTCAGTCATGTCCAACTCTTTAGTAATCTAATATTGGAATTTAGAAGGATGGTAACAATAAGCCTGTGTACGAGACAACAAAAGAGACTCTGATGTATAGAACGGTCTTATGGACTCTGTGGGAGAGGGAGAGGGTGGGAAGACTTGGGAGAATGGCATTGAAACATGTATAATATCATGTATGAAACAAGTCACCAGTCCAGGTTCGATGCATGATACTGGATGCTTGGGGCTGGTGCACTGGGACGAACCAGAGGGATGGTATG
>NW_011494911.1:399065-399992 GCF_000754665.1 Bison bison bison | reverse complement strand
GAATCAGTTCTAATGAGATGGATGAAACTGGAACCTATTATACAGAGTGAAGTAAGCCAGAAAGAAAAACACCAATACAGTATACTAACGCATATATATGGAATTTAGAAAGATGGTAACAATAACCCTGTGTACGAGACAGCAAAAGAGACACCGATGTATAGATCAGTCTTATGGACTCTGTGGGAGAGGGAGAGGGTGGGGAGATTTGGGAGAATAGCATTGAAACATGTATAATATCATGTATGAAATGAGTCACCAGTCCAGGTTCGATGCACTGTACTGGATGCTTGGGGCTGGTGCACTGGGACGAACCAGAGGGATGGTATGGGGAGGGAGGAGGGAGGAGGGTTCAGGATGGGGAACACATGTATACCTGTGGCAGATTCATTTCAATATTTGGCAAAACTAATACAATATTATAAAGTTTAAAAATAAAATAAAATTTAAAAAAAGAAAAGAAAATCACTTTCATATTTCAGTTTATCTTAGGAATATTTCAACATTTAAAAAATTTGCCACCTGTCATAACTTGAATGTGTGTACTGTTTACTTTAATCACAGTATATTTGAAGGGGGAAAAAGGCAAGATAAAAAGAAAATGCCAAAGAACTAAATAGACATTTCTCCAAAGAAGACATACAGATGGCTAACAAACACATGAAAAGATGCTCAACATCACTCATTATCAGAGAAATGCAAATCAAAACCACTATGAGGTACCATTTCATGCCAGTCAGAATGGCTGTGATCCAAAAGTCTACAAATAATAAATGCTGGAGAGGGTGTGGAGAAAAGGGAACTCTCTTACACTGTTGGTGGGAATGCAAACTAGTACAGCCACTATGGAGAACAGTGTGGAGATTCCTTAAAAAACTGGAAATAGAACTGCCTTATGATCCAGCAATCCCACTGCTGGGCATACAC
>NW_011494911.1:396774-398513 GCF_000754665.1 Bison bison bison | reverse complement strand
GCACTGGGACGACCCAGAGGGAGGGTAGGGGAGGGAGGAGGGAGGAGGGTTCAGGATGGGGAACACAGGTATACCTGTGGTGGATTCATTTCCATATTTGGCAAAACTAATACAATATTGTAAAGTTTAAAAATAAAATAAAATTAAAAAAAAAAAAAATGGGTATATTACATCTCTAAGTGACCCTTCAGTTTTGATCAAAAAACTTTTTTTATTACAAAATGGATTCAGTACTTCTTTAACAAAAATTAATTAAATTGATGACTGAGGAAAATATTTTTACTGTTTTCTCTCACAGACCATTTACTATTTTCTTTTGGAAAATTTAGTATTCCATTGGATAGCATACATTTATACGATTTCCTATAACTGAATGACAAAAAATAAGATGATTCAAAAATGAGCAAAACATTTCAATTAATTTCTGTAAAGAAGATATACAAATGGCTAACAAGCACATAAGATGCTCAGTATCATTAATCATTAGGGAATGCAGATGAAAACCACAATGAGGTACCACCTTAAACCCATTAGGATGGCTGCTGCTGCTAAGTCGCTTCAGTCGTGTCCAACTCTGTGCAACCCCATAGACGGCAGCCCACCAGGCGCCTCCCCACCGTCCCTTGGATTCTCCAGGCAAGAACACTGGAGTGGGTTGCCAATTCCTTCTCCAATGTGTGAAAGTAAAAAGTGAAAGTGAAGTTGCTCAATCTTATCCGACTCTTAGCGACCCCAGGGTCTGCAGCCCACCAGGCTCCTCCATCCATGGGATTCTCCAGGTAAGAGTACTGGAGTGGGGTGCCATTGCCTTCTCCATTAAGATGGCTGCTGCTCCTGCTAAGTCACTTCAGTCATGTCTGACTCTGTGCGACCCCATGGACTGTAGCCCACCAGGCTCCTCCACCCATGGGATTTTCCAGGCAAGAGTACTGGAGTGGGGTTCCATTGCCTTCTCCGTTAGGATAGCTACTACTGACAAAACAAACCACAAATGAGTACTAGTGAGGATGTGGAGAATCTTGTGTTATGTTGATGGGAACACTAAACAATGTAGCTGCTGAGGAAAACAGTATAGCAATTCTTCAAAAAATTAAAAACAAAACTGTCACATGATTCAGCCATTCTGCCTCTGGGTATGCATACCAAAAAATGGAACATGGAGTCTCAATGGGACATCTGTACACCCTTGTCACAGCAGCATTATTTCCAATATCCAAAAAGTAGAAGCAAGCCAAATGTCCATCACCAGAGGAATATATAAAGAAAATGTGGTATATAAATATTATTCACTGTAACAATGTGACTACATGAATGAACCTTGAGGACATTCAGATCAGATCAGTCACTCAGTCGTGTCTGACTCCTTGCGACCCCATGAATCCCAGCACGCCAGGCCTCCCTGTCCATCACAAACTCCCGGAGTTCACTCAGACTCACGTCCATCGAGTCAGTGATGCCATCCAGCCATCTCATCCTCTGTCATCCCCTTCTCCTCTTGCCCCCAATCCCTCCCAGCATCAGAGCCTTTTCCAATGAGTCAACTCTTCTCACGAGGTGGCCAAAGTACTGGAGTTTCAGCTTTAGCATCATTCCATCCAAAGAAATCCCAGGGCTGATCTCCTTCAGAATGGACAAGTTGGATCTCCTTGCAGTCCAAGGGACTCTCAAGAGTCTTCTCCAACACCACACTTCAAAAGCATCAATTCTTTGGCGCTCAGCCTTCTTCACAGTCCAACTCT
>NW_011494911.1:395321-396674 GCF_000754665.1 Bison bison bison | reverse complement strand
AACTCTCACATCCATACATGACCACAGGAAAAACCATAGCCTTGACTAGACGAACCTTTGCTGGCAAAGTAATGTCTCTGCTTTGAATATGCTATCTAGGTTGGTCATAACTTTCCTTCCAAGGAATAAGCGTCTTTTAATTTCATGGCTGTAGTCATCATCTGTAGTGATTTTGAAGCCCAGAAAAATAAAGTCTGACACTGTTTCCACTGTTTCTCCATCTATTTCCCATGAAGTGGTGGGACCGGATGCCATGATCTTCGTTTTCTGAATGTTGAGCTTTAAGCCAACTTTTTCACTCTCCACTTTCACTTTCATCAAGAGGCTTTTGAGGTCCTCTTCACTTTCTGCCATAAGGGTGGTGTCATCTGCATATCTGAGGTTATTGATAATCTCCCGGCAATCTTGATTCCAGCTTCTGTTTCTTCCAGTCCAGTGTTTCTCATGATGTACTCTGCATATAAGTTAAATAAACAGGGTGACAATATACAGCCTTGACGAACTCCTTTTCCTATATGGAACCAGTCTGTTGTTCTGTGTCCAGTTCTAACTGTTGCTTCCTGACCTGCATACAAATTTCTCAAGAGGCAGGTCAGGTGATCTGGTATTCCCATCTCTTTCAGAATTTCCCACATTTTATTGTGATCCACACAGTCAAAGGCTTTGGCATAGTCAATAAAGCAGAAATAGATGTTTTTCTGGAACTCTCTTGCTTTTTCCATGATCCAGCGGACATTGGCAATTTGATCTCTGGTTCCTCTGCCTTTTCTAAAACCAGCTTGAATGGACATTAAGGTAAATGAAATAAGTGTTTACATAAAGGAAAATACTACATGGTTCAATGTATATGAGATAGCCTTAGTAGTTAAATTCAGAGTCAGAAATGGAGTGGTGGTTGTCAGGGGCCGGGACAAGGGGAGAATGGGTAGGTATTTAGTATGTGATAGATATAGAGTTTCAGTTCTACAAGAGTTCTGGAGATGGATGGTAGTGATGGTTACACTATAGTGGGACTATAGCTAATACCCCTGAACTGTACAATTAAAATGGTTAGGATGGTAAATTTTGTTATGTATATGTTACTGAAATTAAATAAAAATAGTTAAAAAATTACTTGTCAGTCACTTATAACTGTAGACAGCATGCTTTAAGTAAAATAAAGCTATCTACAAATTCAGTAGAGATAAATCAGTAATGATCTATATGTACTTGAAAATTCTGACTTTTCTAAAGTAACAATAGATAAAACTCTGAACATTCCCCCATAGGAAACCCAGAAAATTGAGCCTTAGGAAAAAGAGGGAAAAAATGCAAAATTAGATACATGACACAAAGAATCTAGTCAGTACATTG
>NW_011494911.1:367516-395221 GCF_000754665.1 Bison bison bison | reverse complement strand
GTCAGTACATTGCTTCCCTAAGTATTAACATTAAGCAAATAAATATCAATATCTACATCTATATTTATCTATCTGCCTTGCAAATATTTCCACTGCTGAAAAACATTTATATATCACTTTTAATTGCACCATAACAGAACTGAGATAAAAATAAGTGAGAGAAAGTGTGAATGTTAAACTAATGATTAACAGAATAATACTCCATGAATAAAAAAGCAAATTTTCATGCACCAAATATATCTTAAATTGAAATACAAAAAGGAAATTTTGAGAAGATTCAGCAGAGATGGGAAGAATCCACAAAGCTATACATTTTAAAATTCCTTGCTTTGAAACATATACTCTGACAGAAAGTAAGAAAATGTAGAATATATTTGAAGAACACAGTTTAAGAGCTTACATGCAAATAAATAATAGAGCATTCTTTTCAAAAAACTTTCACAAACCTAAATTACTTGAGTACTCCTACTTCCCCTAATCTATTTGTCTAAAACTAAAAGGAAAATGTGTTAATTTTATTGAATCAAATTAAAAATGGAATCAAAGCACCACATCTGATACAAATAATATTCTTAGGGAGGATGGCAGGAAGTGGAGGAGGGGCAAGGAAAGGACAAAAGATAACAAGGACTAAAGATGTATTCATATCTCAGAGATTAAAAATACACTATATTCCTCAACCTCCACCTCTTTAATATTTTTAGTTTAAATCCTAAATCCTTATGTTGTTGTCATTGTTGTTTAGTTACTAAGTCATGTCCAACTCTTTTGTGACTTCATGGACTATAGCCCAACAAGCTCCTCTGTCCATGGGATTTCCCAGGCAAGAATACTGGAGGGGATTGCCATTTCCTTCTCCAAGTCCTTATAATAAGGTTTAAAGCATCATAAAGCAGAAAGGGGAGGGTAAGGAGAAGATTGAGGGGAGAAAGAATGAGAGGACAATGAAAAAAGCATGGAGATCAGAAAGTAAAGAATGAAATCTGCAGTGATTTACAGATGATAAAGAGAATACAACAAAGTATTGGAATGAACAAATGTGCTTATCAGTTTTGGCAGAAGTCAGATAAATACACAGAAATCACAGCATTTCTAGTTACTAGTAGTTAAAATCAGAAAAATTAATTTAAAAAGGATTGGAGAAGGAAATGGCAACCCACTCCAGTATTCTTGCCTGGAGAATCCCATGGACATAGGAGCCTGGGAAGCTATAGTCCATAGGGGTGCAAGAGTCAAACACAACTTAGCAACTAAACTACTACTACTACTATATTAATAAAATCACCAAAATATGCTTAGGAATATATCTAACAAAACATGTGTAAGATTTTTAAATACTGAACAAATGGAAGAGAAAGATAATTTGTTTAAGTTGAAAGGTACAAATTGTTTAGATGTCAATTTCTACCAAATTTATAAATTTAACACAACTTTAATAAAATTTATTAAAATACAATTATTGAATTAGTAATTTTAAATTTCAAAAGGAATTGTGAAGTTGTATGAGTACTCAAAATAATTCTGAGAACATATTAACACATAGACATACCCTATCTAATATCAAGACATAAACAATGGTAGCTCAGAAGAATGTATAATTAATAAAAATGGAAGCTGTCACCAAAACAGTCATCAAAATTACAGATTTAAACACACAAAATTTGTTCATATTTATACCAAAAGACATATTAGGGTAATTAGATATTATTCATTATGTTTTATATATTGGTTTCTATTGTGAAAGCATAGTTGGAATCACAAAACACATGACACACTAATCAAGATCCTGAAAGTAAAAAAAGAAAAAAAAAAAAAAACAAAATAAGATAGAATAGGGCAGGAGACCTAACTAGAGATTTCTCCAAAGAAGACACACAGATGGCCAAAAACCACATGAAAAGATGCTCAGCGTTGCTAATTGTTAGAGAATGCTAATCAACATTACAGCAAGGTACACCTCACACTGGTCAGAATGGCCATGATTAAAATGCCTACAAATAACAAATGCTGGAGAAAGTGTGGAGAGAAGGGAACCCTCCTACACTGTTAGTGGGAATGTAAGTTGGTGCAGCCACTATGGAAAACAGTATGGAGGTTCCTCAAAAAGCCAGAGTTACCATATGATCCAGCAATCCCACTCCTGAGCATATATTCAGACAAAACTATAATTCAAAAAGATATGTGCATCCCTATGTTCACAACAGCACTATTTACAATAGCCAGGACATGGAAACAATCTAAATGTCCATGGGCAGATGAATGGATAAAGATGTGGTACATATATGCAATTGCATTAGTAAATAATACTACCATCAGTCAAGGTAATATTATTATCACCAGTCAAGGAGCAGAGAAATTAATAGTAAAAACAAAATAATGCTTCCTAAAAAGATTAGCAAGTGTGAACAATCCTGAAATTTTGAAAAACTAACAAAATTAAATAATGGGAGAAATAATAACCATGGAGTCCAGATACTGTTTAAAGTGTTAGTCGCTCAGTCGTGTCCGACTCTTCGCATCCCCGTGGACTGTAGCCCACCAGGCCTCTCTGTCCATGGAATTCTCTAGGCAAAAATACTGAAGTGGGTTGCCATTTCTTTCTTAGAACTTAATTTTTAGAATTACAAATTGACCTTTATTTCTATATACATTTTTCCTAAAGTATGTACTAATAAATTACTCATTTATATTTCATAATTGTAAATATGCCTCCACACTCTATATAAGATGTATCCAGTAACTAGTTCTTTATTTATAGAACTGAAAATATTCTGTAAAGTTTAAGGAAAAGCTCAACTAAATGTTTCATCCTAATATGTACACACAGAGAGTAAATATATCTTGGTTTTAAAGGCATGCAATTATAATTCAATTATTATTCTCTTCAGTTGAATAATATTCTTCTGAGCAAACCGTTTAAAACATTTTATTAAAATATATTACAGCTTTACTTTCTTCACATGAACACTTTGAAAATACGCTTAGTTCCAATTTTCTTAAAACATTTTGACATAATGTTTCCTTTCTTCAGTACATTACATAGCATCAGATTTACAAAGTACATACAAACAGTACTTTTATAATATATAACCAATAGTTATTATGTAATATTAAATCAAATAATTTAATTTGTTATATGTGCTTAAGAATTTTATTTCCCAACATGGACTTAATAAGAAATCTAGAATTGTATGTTAATTTTACTCATTAAAAATATTTTAGCATTTTTATTTAAATATACTTCCTCCTCCAAAGCAGTTAACCCAAGATAAAAGTTTCATGAACTAGATTTTATATATTTGATTCTTATACTACATAATAAGTGGAATTTACCAGTTGCAAAGTTTGTACAGTTTTCAGGAAATAGACAAAATATGCATGTTTTCAGACAAAATGTTTAGAAAGGATGATATTTGTGGATGACATCCATATTAGAGTTCTCCAGAGAAACAGACTAATAGGATATATAGATATATAAGAAGAGATTCATTATGGGAAGAGATTCACTATAGGAATTGGCTCATGCAATTTGGGAGGTTGAGATGTGTGATTATCTGGGGCTTGCAAGCTGCAGATCCAGGAAAGTTGGTGGTATAATGCAGTCAACGTCCAAAGGCATGAGAAGCAGGACTCTCATGTCCAAGGGCATGAAAACGGATGTTGTATCTTGAGAGTGAGATACAACACTCACTTTTTGCCTCTTCTTTGCCTTTTAGTTCTACTTGCACCCTCAACAGATTGGGTGATGTCCCCATCAATCTCATTGGGAAGGCTGGTTTTCCTTATTTAATCTAATAAATTAAATGATCATCTCTTCTTGAGACATCTTCACGGCTATACTCAGAAATAATGTTTTACCAGCTATCTGGGCAACTCTTAGACCATTCAAGTTGATACATTAATCATCACAGCACCTCATAAAATGTGTGTACCACAGTATAATTCACAGTTGTTATAACTGGCAACCACTGGGAGGATAATTTGCTTCTTATATGCATTGATTTTTAAATAACTTCGTGTTATCTATATACAAGTATTATGATAATGTCAAGAAACACAGGTACTGATATTTTGCAAAATGTGGCTCCATAAAACAAAGGCACCAAACAAAAGGGTAAATATTTTGGCACAGAAAGTAGATACTTGACAAGTTTTGTTAAAATGAAAATCATTCTTATGTGTGTGACATCAGTGTAGCATGATGATTTAAGTTTTAATACATTTAAAAATTATTTTTGAGGAAAATATTTCTAAAATGAGTATATCTTCTCTTTTTTCTTAGTTTCAAAGTCATACACACCCATGTAAAGTATCTAGAAAATGTAAATTGAGCAATTGTATAAATTTTATTAAAATACTGTTTAAATAATTTGACAAACTCAAATAAATAATGTATAACATTAAAATTCTCAACCTGTCGTTTATGGTCTATGAGATGAATTCAATCTGGCTTTAATTTTAATCACATCTTGACCTCCAATTATGCATATTCTGTACTTACTATTGTTGATGTATGTGACTTTTCATCCAACCTTGACAGTGTCAGATAGGAAACTTTCAATGCTTCAAGGCAAAGATGACAAATTGATGTGTGTACACAACTATTTTTCATATGCTTCATTAGTCCTAGGATGAACTGAAAAGTTATTGTGCCCCATATTTCCCTTCTTACACTGTACTTACACATTTACTTTGGAGATTCAGGAATCTCCATGCATATGTATATGCATTTGATCAGTTTAGGATTGTTTATTACAGAAAAAGAAGTGACCTTTTTCTCTACCAAGGCACATTATTGTTTGGGATGAAGAATCTCCAATTAGGGTCCTTAACTTTTACTTAAAATGTCTTCATAAGCTTTATGATATAGCTCAGTATTTTGCAAAATGCATTCTTCAGATGGCTAATTATTTTTTATATTCTCTCAATAGAAAGTTTCATTCAATTCAGGGTTTCTTTTTTAAATTCACTATAGTCTCTGCCAATGATTCTTTTTGTGTGTCCACAATCAGATGCAAAGCCAAGAGACTTATCTATATTTTCATATTGTTTAGTTTATAATTTAATCCATTATCATTTCCATGCATTCATTAAAGAACAGACAATATTGAGAGGAAACCACTCTGGGCTTTAAGTTACTTTTGTCACAAATCTGTTACATTTATCTCTAGAGTTACTAGTCAAAATATCTCCTTAACCATTCAAATCTTTTGGTATATCTTTACATTAAAAATATATTATTTACAGAGAATACTATTCTTAACAGTGAAAGTTTTCAAAGTGCTCTTATTTTTAATAATTTTGATTAGAGAATTATTAGTGCCCACATTGTATATAATGCATTATGTGTCTAAATTCTGTATGTGGACATTTTCCCTCTTTTAAATGATTCTAAATTTACTCCTAGATAAGTCTATATTGTTATTCTCATAGTAAACTGTAATCATGTTCTAAATTCACGTGAGATGTTATCTCCACCATAAAGGTCTTTCTGACCTTTATCCAATACCAAATATAATTAGCCTCTACTTTGTTACTATTACTGTTGCACCTTCTGCAATGATTCTGTATGGCAAATAACACACTGTTTTGTTATCTATTTATATGTCTGACTCTCCAATTATACAGAGAGCTGACAGAGGAGCTATATTTTATTCTTAATTGAATTAGAATTGCATTAAGGATATAAAATACATTTAATATGTTGTAATAAAAATATAAAACTAATAGCACTTATAAAATTCTTGAGAATTTAAAATGTGCTAAAATTTAATTAGTTAAAAATTAAATTAATTATATTTTGATAACATTTGTTAATTTTACATATTGATAATATATTGCAGATTTTAAGATAGATATAAAAATATTAAAGTTGAACTGTTTTTTTTTTAAAGTACAGGTAAACTTGATATTTGATGAGTCTTGACTTTTTTCTAAATCATCATTTAAAAGTACTAAAAATACCATTTTGATGTAATGGAACAACAGAGAATAAATACTATTTTAGCATTAGGTAAATGATATGGTTTGTTTCCAATGCAAACCATTCAACATCACATTAATCCACTTCTCCACGAATTCGACCAATAATGCTGAAGAAGATGAAATTGAATGGTTCTATGAAGGTCAACAAGAACTTCTAAAACTACCACCAAAAAGAGATGTCCTTTTCATTGTAGGCGATTGGAAGCAAAAGTAGGAGGTCAGAGACACCTAGAGTAGCAGTCAAGTTTGGCCTTGGAGTACAAGATGAAGCAGGGAAAATGCTAACAGAGTTTTGTCAAGAGAACACACTGAACATAGCAAACACCCTCTTTCAACAACACAACAGATGACTCTACACATGGACATCATCAGATGGTCAATACTGAAAACAGACTGATTATATTTTTTGCAGCCAGTGATGGAGAAACTTTCAGTGGTCAGCAAAAATAAGGCCTGGAGCTGACTGTGGCTCAGATCATGAGCATCTTATTGCAAAATTTAAATTTAAATTGAAGAAAGTAGAGAAAACCACTAGGCCATTCAGGTCTGACCTAAATCAAATCCCCTATGATTATTCAGTGGAGGTGACAAATAGATTCATGTGATTAGATCTGGTAGACAGAGTGCCTGAAGAATAATGAACAGAGGTTCTCAACATTATACAAGAGGTGGTAACCAAAATCATCCCAAAGAAAAAGAAATTCAAGAAGGCAAAGTGGTTGTTTGAGGAAGCTTTATAAATAGCTGAGGAGAGAAGAGAAGCAAAAAGCAAGGGGGGAAGGGAAAAACGTGCTCAACTGAATGCAGAGATCCAGAGTAGAGCAAGGAGAGATAAGAAGACCTTCTTCAATGAACAATGCAAAGAAATATAGGTAAACATGAGAATGGGAAAAACTAAAGATCTCTTCAAGAAAATTAGAGATATCAAGGGAATATTTCATGCAAGGATGGGCACAATAAAGGACAGAGACAGTAAGGACCTAAGAGAAGCACAAAAGATTAAGAAATAGCAACAATACATAGAAGAACTATACAAAAAAGATCTTAATGACCCGGATAACCATGATGGTGTGGTCACTCAGCTAGAGCCAAACATCCTGGAGTGTGAAGTCAAGTGGAAGCATTAGTATGAACAAAGCTGGCAGACATGATGCAATTCCAGCTAAGCCATTTCAAATCTTAAGTGCTATACTCAGTATATCAGCTAAGTTGGAAAACTCAGCAGTGGCCTCAGGATTGGAAAAGGCTCAGTTTTCATTTCAATCCCAAAGAGAGGCAACACCAAAGAATGTTTAAACTACTGTACAAACTGTGCTCATTTTACATGCTAGCAAGGTTACACTCAAAATCCTTTAAGTTAGGCTTCAATTGTACAGGAACAGAGAACTTCCAGAAGTGCAAGCTGTTTAGAAAAGGTAAAGGATCAGAGATCAAACTGCCAATATTTGGTGGATCTCAAAGAAAGGAAGGGAGTTCTATATAACAACAACAACAACAAAAATCTACTTCTGCTTCGTTGATTATACTAAAGACTTTGACTGCATGGATCACAATAAATTGTGGAAAATTCTTAAACAGAACACCTTACCTGCCTTCTGAAAAACCTGTATGCAGGTCATGAAGCAACAGTTAGAACTGGACATGGCACAACAGACTGGTTCCAAATTGGGAAAGGAATATGTCAAGGCTGTATATTGTCACCCTGCTTATTTAACTTGTATGTAGAATCAAGATTGCTAGGAGAAATATCAATAACCTCAGATATGCAGATGACACCACCTTTATGGCAGAAAGTGAAGAACTAAAGAGCCTCTTGCACAAAGTGAAAGAGGAGAGTGGAAAGTTGGCTTAAAGCTCAACATTCAGAAAACTAAGATCATGGCATCCAGTCCCATAACTTCATCACAAATAGACTGGGAAACAGTGGCAACAGTGACAGACTTTATTTTGGGGGGTTCCAAAATCACTGAAAATGGTGACTGTAGCTATGAAATTAAAAGATGCTTGCTCCTTGAAAGAAAAGTTATGGCCAACCTAGACAGTATACTAAAAAACAGAGACATCATTCTGCCAACAAAGTCCATCTAGTCAAAGCTGTGGTTTTCCAGGAGTCATGTAAGGATGTGAGAGTTGGACTATAAAGAAAGCTGAGTGTGAAGAACTGATGCTCTTGAACTGTGGTGTTGGAGAAGACTCTTAAAGAGTCCCTTGGACAGCAATGAGATCTAACCAGTCCATCCTAAAGGAAACACTCCTGAATATTCATTGGAAGGAATGATGTTGAAATTAAAACTCCAATACTTTGGCCACCTGATGTGAAGAACTGTCTCATGGAAAAGACCCTGATGCTGTGAAATATTGAAGGCAGGAGAAGGGGACAACAGAGGATAAGATGGTTGGATGGCATCACCAACTCAATGGACATGAGTTTGAGTAAACTCCGGGAGTTGGTGATGGACAGGGAGGCCTGGAGTGCTTCAGTCCATGGGATCACAAAGAGTTGGACACAACTGAGCAACTGAACTGAACTGATGATGGCTGTCTATTGTCACCCACCCTGCTTATTTAACTTCTATGCCGAGTATATCATGTAATATGCTGGGCTGAATGAAGCACAAGCTAGAATCAAGATTGCTGTGAAAAATAACATCAGATATACAGATGATACCACTCTGATGGCAGAAAGTAAAGAGGAACTAAAGAGTTTCTTGATAAGGGTGAAAGAGGAAAATGAAAAAGCTGGCTTAAAACTCAATGTAAAAAACTAAGATCTTGGCATCTGGTCCCATAACTTCATGGAAAATAGAAGGGGATAAAGTGGAAGCACTGACAGATTTTAATTTCCTGGTCTACAAAATCACTGCAGACAGCGACAGTATCCGTGACATTAAAATATGCTTGTTCCTTGGCAAACCTAGACAGCATATGAAAAAGCAGAGACATCACTTTGCCAACAAAGGCGCATATAGTCAAAGTTATAGTCTTTCCAGTAGTCCTGAAAGGATGTGAAAGTTGGACCATGAAGAAGACTGAGCATTTAAGAATTGATGTTTTCAAATTGTGGTGCTGGAGAACACTCTTCAGAGTCCCTTGGGCTGCAAGGAGATCAAACTAATTAATCCTGTGGAAATCAACCCTGAATATTCATTCATGGGAAGGACAAATGCTGAAGCTGAAGCTCCAATACTTTGGCCACTTTATGTGAAGAGCTAACTCATTGGAAAAGACACTGTTGCTGAGAAATATTGAAGGAAAAATAAGAAGGTGGCAGCAAAGTTTGAGATGGTTAGACAGCATCACTGACTTGATGGACATGAGTTTGAGCAGACTCTAGGGGATAATGCAGGACAGGGAAGCCTGGCATGCAGCAGTCCATGGGGTCACAATATAAGTCAGGGCTTAGTGACTGAATAACAACAACTATACTATTAACATATCCTATAAAATGAAACATTTTAACAACAAATAAAGAATTCTATTTTGGTTCTTCCAAATGTTGCATAACTTTTGATAGTTACTGATAGATTCCCAACTCAAATTCTTACTGATGTTTCAAGCAGAAGATCTGCATCAATACAAGAGTTTTTCAAAGGGGTAAATTTCTGTGTCTATGCTGGGAAGTAGTAGATAAAGCATGTTATCCATGAATTTAAAAAAAGATTCAATTTCCAGACCAAACGAGAACGGAAATTTAGAAATGTACAAATGTTCAATTTTTTCTTCTATAAATGAGAATTAATGAAAATACTCAACACAAATTTGTTATTTGATTAAGTGTATGAATCTCTTAAATGATTCATCAAACAAATAAAGATACCAAAATAATGATTGACTTTTACAATGATAGTGATACTGGTGGTGCATGTTGTTTAGTCACTCAGTTGTGTCCAACTCTTCTGCAACACCATGGACTGTAGCCCATCAGGCTCCTCCGTCCATGGGATTTTCTAGGCAAGAATACTGGAATTGGTTGCCATTTCCTTCTCATCCATCACCATCTTTCTCCATCTCCATCTCCACCACTGGTGGTGCATAGTGAAAAGCAACTAGAATTATTCAAAGGATCACAATATGAAAATTGTACACGGAAAAATTTAGAGATAATCTATGGAGTAGACACATGAGAATTTTACTAGCATCCCCAAGAGGACTGATGATAGATATAACATCCTATTTCCTTATTCTCAACAGTTACACGTCATGTGGACTGTAATATAGGCAAATAGCAGAAGATCTGTCCATCCTCTAGTAACCTTTATTAATTCAAAAAATTAGCAGATCAAGATAGCAGAGTCGGAAGATGATGAGGTCACTTCCACTTATGAACACATCAAAAGTACAATACATATTGAGAAATTCTCACTGAAAACAAACTGGCAGAAGACTCTCC
The DNA here is from genome assembly GCF_000754665.1 of Bison bison bison. Classification (NCBI taxonomy): domain Eukaryota; kingdom Metazoa; phylum Chordata; class Mammalia; order Artiodactyla; family Bovidae; genus Bison; species Bison bison. The sequence goes on along the minus strand of NW_011494911.1, from coordinate 384,846 downwards.
TACAACCAAAGCTATAAAGAAAGATCCACATGGAGCCAGGTAGGAAAGAGAAGTAATCACATCAGGACTTGTGCCCCTAGGAGAGTACACAGAGGGGTGGGGTGTATCACAGAAATTTTCTGAGGAGTGAGGGAATCCAACGACAACCCTAGGATCTAACACCAGGAAGAATAATCTCCTTAGTTTGTTTAAAAACCATTGGTACTATGAATTTGTGGGGGAGAAAGTGGTTTCCCCATCCTATTCCTATAGATTCAATACAATCCCTATCAAGCTACCAGTGGTATTTTTCACAGAGCTAGAACAAATAATTTCAAATTTTGTATGGAAATACAAACAACCTCGAATAGCCAAGGCAATCTTGAAAAAGAACAATGGAACTGGAGGAATCAACCTGCCTGACTTCAGGCTCTACTACAAAGCCATAGTCATCAAGACAGAAATACAGATCAATGGAACAAAATAGAAAGCCCAGAGATAAATCCACGCACCTATGGACACCTTATCTTTGACAAAGTAGGCAAGAATATACAATGGAGAAAAGACAATCTCTTTAACAAGTGGTGCTGGGAAAACTGGTCAACCACTTGTAAAAGCATGAGAATAGAACACTTTCTAAAACCATACACAAAAATAAACTCAAAATGGATTAAAGATCTAAATGTAAGACCAGAAACTATAAAACTCCTAGAGGAGAACATAGGCAAAACACTCTCTGACATAACATCACAGCAGGATCCTCTATGACCCACCTCCCAGAATATTGGAAATAAAAGCAAAAATAAACAAATGGGGCATAATTAAACTTAAAAGCTTCTGCACAACAAAGGAAACTATTAGCAAGGTGAAAAGGCAGCCTTCAGAATGGGAGAAAATAATAGAAAATGAAGCAACTGACAAACAACTAATTTCAAAAATATACAAGCAACTCCTACAGCTCAAGTCCAGAAAAATAAATGACCCAATCAAAAAATGGGCCAAAGAACTCAATAGACATTTCTCCAAAGAAGACATACAGATGGCTAACAAACACATGAAAAGATGCTCAACATCACTCATTATCAGAGAAATGCAAATCAAAACCACTATGAGGCACCATCTCACGCCAGTAAGAATGGCTGTGATCCAAAAGTCTACAAGCAATTAATGCTGGAGAGGGTGTGGAGAAAAGGGAACTCTCTTACACTGTTGGTGGAAATGCAAACTAGTACAGCCACTATGGAGAACAATGTGGAGTTTTTTCCTTAAAAAACTGGAAATAGAAGTGCCTTATGACCCAGCAATCCCACTGCTGGGCATGCACACCGAGGAAACCAGAAGGGAAAGAGACACATGTACCCCAATGTTCATCGCAGCACTGTTTATAATAGCCAGGACATGGAAGCAACCTAGATGTCCATTGGCAGATGAATGGATAAGAAAGCTGTGGTACATATACACAATGGAATATTATTCAGCCATTAAAAAGAATACATTTGAATCAGTTCTAATGAGGTGGATGAAACTGGAACCTATTATACAGAGTGAAGTAAGCCAGAAAGAAAAACACCAATACAGTATACTAACACATATATATGGAATTTAGAAAGATGGTAACAATAACCATGTATACGAGACAGCAAAAGAGACACTGATGTATAGAACAGTCTTTTGGACTCTACGGGAGAGGAAGACGGTGGGATGATTTGGGAGAATGGCATTGAAACATGTATAATATCATATATGAAACGAGTCGCCAGTCCAGGTTTGATGTATGATAATGGATGCTTGGGGCTGGTATACTGGGATGACCTGGGGGGATGGTATGGGGAGGGAGGAGGGAGGAAGGTTCAGGATGGGGAACACATGTATACCTGTGGTGGATTCATTTTGATGTATGACAAAACCAATACAATATTGTAAAGTTAAAAAATAAAATTAAAACAAAAGAAAGATTAAAAAAAGCAAAAATAAACAAATGGTACCTAATTAAACTTAAAAGCTTCTGCACAACAAAGGAAACTATAAGCAAGGTGAAAAGACAGCCTTCAGAATGGGAGGAAATGATAGCAAATGAAGCAACTGACAAACAATTAATTTCAAAAATATACAAGCAACTCCTACAGCTCAAGTCCAGAAAAACAAACGACCCAATCAAAAATGGGCCAAAGAACTAAATAGACATTTCTCCAAAGAAGACATACAGATGGCTAACAAACACATGAAAAGATGTGTTTGAGCACAACATCATTCATTATCAGAGAAATGCAAATCAAAACCACTATGAGGTACCATTTCATGCCAGTCAGAATGGCTAGGATCCAAAAGTCTACAAGCAATAAATGCTGGAGAGGGTGTGGAGAAAAGGGAACCCTCTTACACTGTTGGTGGGAATGCAAACTAGTACAGCCACTATGGAGAACAGTGTGGAGATTCCTTAAAAAACTGGAAATAGAACTGACATACCACCCAGCAATCCCACTGCTGGGCATACACACTGAGGAAACCAGAATTGAAAGAGACACGTGTACCCCAATGTTCATCGCAGCACTGTTTTTAATAGCCAGGACATGGAAGCAACCTAGATGTCCATTGGCAGATGAATGGATAAGAAGGCTGTGGTACATATACACAATGGAGTATTATTCAGCCATTAAAAAGAATACATTTGAATCAGTTCTAATGAGGTGGATGAAACTGGAGCCTATTATACAGAGTGAAGTAAGCCAGAAAGAAAAACACCAATACAGTATACTAATGCATATATATGGAATTTAGAAAGATGGTAATGATAACCCTGTATACGAGACAGCAAGAGAGACACAAATGTATATAACAGTTTTTTGGACTCTGTGGGAGAGCAAGAGGGTGGGATGATTTGGGAGAATGGCATTCAAACATGTATAATATCATATGAAATGAATCGCCAGTCCAGGTTCAATGCATGATACTTGATGCTTGGAGCTGGTGCACTGGGACGACCCAGAGGGATGGTATGGGGAGGGAGGAGGGAGGAGGGCTCAGGATGGGAAACACGTGTACACCCGTGGTGGATTCATGTTGATGTATGGCAAAACCAATACAATATTGTAAAGTAATTATCCTCCAATTAAAATAAATAAATTAAAAATAAAAACATTGGTACTTACAGAAAGGCTGTAAGATACCAAGGTTTTGCTTGTAAAGAACATGTAAATGCTTGCTTATTACTTACTTTCGGAAGCAAGTTAGATGAAACAGGTTGAAACTGTCTAGAATTCTTAGTGATGTGCCAGAACCGTCCCAGCATGTGCCTTGTCTACATTGAGAGCCAGCTCTGCCCCCTTTGGCTTCAGCACAACTCTCCAGTAGGGCAAACACTACCACTATGGATGAGTGCCCACTTGGGAGACAGAGCTGCTTGGACATAGCACCGCCTCTGAAAGGGAGAGGGCAGCCATCGTTGACACTCACAGAGGTGGTGGATTGGGAGCTCTTTGGAGCTCTAACTGGTGTGCTGGAACTGGCCTAGTACATACCCAGGCTTGCACTAAGCACCCACTTCAGCTCTTCTTGTTTCCATGCTGCTAGCCACTGGGGTGAAGTGCTTTGCCAAGGAAAGCACACTTTGAATGAATAGTGTCAGCATGGACCTGATCCTAAGGATTTCAGCTCCAGCACCTTGGAATATGCACCTATTTTTAACCAGAGAGCCATGACCACAAAGCATAGGAGAGTGCAAGGCTCATATCTAGCCCTGGCTCTAACCCATTCACCTCCAGATCTACCTCCCATCCACCCATGATAAAGACTCTTATTAGAGTTGCTATAGAGGGAACATACCTCAACAGAATAAAGATCATTTATAACAAACCCACAACTAACATCATACTCAATGATGAAAAGCTGAAAGATATTTTTCTTTTCTAAAATCAGTAAAAGACAAGGATGCCCACTCCTGCCCACTTCTATTTAACATAGTATTGTGAGTCCTTGCTGCAGGAATTGAACAAGAAATAAAAAGGATCCATAATGGAAGCAAAGAAATAAAACTGTCACTATTGCACAGGACATAATATTGTACTAAGAAAACCATAAAATCTCCACTCAAAAACTATTAGAAGTAATAAATTAAGTTGCAGAATACAAGATTGAGATACAAAATTTTTTGCTTTTCTGTATACTAATAATGACTAATCAGGAGAATAAAGCAAAAAACAATCTCATTTAAAATCTCATCAAAGGAATAAAATACATAAGAATAAGCTTCAACTAAGGAGAAAAAAAACCTATGCTCTAAAGTATAAAACGCTGATAAAGGAAATTACAGATGATGCAAAGAAATGGAAAGATATCCCATGTCCATGGATTACACAAGTTAATATTGTTAAAAGGTCCATAAAACACAAAGAAATCTATAGATTAATGCTATCTCTGTCAAAAGGCCCATAGTATTTCTCGTGAAAGACGATGCACTTAAAGCCAGTTCAGTTCAGTTCAGTTCAGTCGCTCAGTCGTGTCCGACTCTTTGCGACCCCATGAATTGCAGCACGCCAGGCCTCCCTGTCCATCACCAGCTCCCAGAATTCACTCAAACTCATGTCCATCAAGTCGGTGATGCCTTCCAGACATCTCATCCTCTGTCATCCCCTTCTCCTCCTGCCCCCAATCCCTCCCAACATCAGAGACTTTAGAACATAGCAGTAATTAAATTGCACACAGAATAATTGCCCTATTTAGAATATAGGGGTATATTTGCATGAGGTGGCCAAAGTATTGGAGTTTCAGCTTCAGCATCAGTCTTGCAATGAACACCCAACACTGATCTCCTTTAAATGGACTGGTTAGATCTCCTTGCAGTCAAAGGGACTCTCAAGTCTTCTCCAACACCACAGTTCAAAAGCACCAATTCTTTGGTGCTCACCTTCCTTCACAGTCCAACTCTCACATCCATACATGACCACTGGAAAAACCATAGCCTTGACTAGATTACCTTTGTTGACAAAGTAATGTCTCTGCTTTTCAATATGCTGTCTAGGTTGGTCATAAGTTTCCTTCCAAGGAGTAAGCGTCTTTTAATTTCATGGCTGCAGTCACCATCTGCAGTGATTTTGGAGCCCAAAAAATTAAAGTCAGCCACTGTTTCCACTGTTTCCCCATCTATTTGCCATGAAATGATGGGACCAGATGCCATGATCTTCGTTTTCTGAATGTTGAGCTTTAAGCCAATTTTTTCACTCTCCTCTTTCACTTTCATCAAGAGGCTCTTTAGTTCTTCTTCACTTTCTGCCATAAGGGTGGTATCATCTGCATATCTGAGGTTATTGATATTTCTCCTGGCAGTCTTGATTTCAACTTGTGCTTCTTCCAGCCCAACGTTTTTCATGATGTACTCTGCATATAAGTAAACAGGGTGACAGTATACAGCCTTGACATACTCCTTTTCCTATTTGGAACCAGTCTGTTGTTCCATGTCCAGTTCTAAGTGTTGCTTCCTGACCTGCATATAGGTTTCTCAAGAGGCAGGTCAAGCGGTCTGGTATTCCCATCTCTTTCAAAATTTTCCACAGTTTATTGTGATCTACACAGTCAAAGGCTTTGGCATAGTCAGTAGAGCAGAAATAGATATTTTTCTGGAACTCTCTTGCTTTTTCCATGATCTAGCAGATGATGGCAATTTGATCTCTGGTTCCTCTGCCTTTTCTAAAACTATCTTGAACATCTGGAAGTTCACGGTTCATGTATTGCTTAAGCCTGGATTGGAGAATTTTGAGCATTACTTTACTAGCCTGTGAGATGACTGCAATTGTGCAGTAGTTTGAGCACTCTTTAGCATTGCCTTTCTTTGGGATTGGAATGAAAACTTACCTTTTCCAGTTCTGTGGCCACTGCTGAGTTTTCAAATTTGCTGGCATATTGAGTGCAGCACTTTCACAGCATCATCTTTCAGGATTTGAAATAGCTCAATTGGAATTCCATCACCTCCACTAGCTTTGTTTGTAGTGATGCTTTCTAAGGCCGAATTGACTTCACATTCCAGGATGTCTGGCTCTAGGTGAGTGATCACACCATCGTGATTATCTGGGTTGTGAAGATCTTTTTTGTACAGTTGTTCTGTGTATTCTTACCACTTCTTAATATCTTCTGTTTCTGTTAGGTCCATACCATTTCTGTCCTTTATTGAGCCCATCTTTGCATGAAATGTCCCTTAGTATCTCTGATTTTCTTGAAGAGATCTCTAGTCTTTCCCATTCTGTTATTTTCCTCTATTTCTTTTTTTTTTTTTTCCCTCTATTTCTTTGCATTGATCACTGAAGAAGGTTTTCTTATCTCTTCTTGCTATTCTTTGGAACTCTGCATTCAGATGCTTATATCTTTCCTTTTCTCCTTTGCTTTTTGCTTCTCTTCTTTTCACAGCTGTTTGTAAGGCCTCCCCAGACAGCCGTTTTGCTTTTTCGCATTTCTTTTACATGGGGATGGTCTTGATCCCTATCTCCTGTACAATGTCACGAACCCCTGTCCATAGTTCATCAGGCACTCTATCTATCAGATCTAGTCCCTTACATCTATTTCTCACTTCCACTGTATAATCATAAGGGATTTGATTTAGGTCATACCTGAATGGTCTAGTGGTTTTCCCTACTTTCTTCAATTTAAGTCTGAATTTGGCAATAAGGAGTTCATGATCTGAGCCATAGTCAGCTCCATAAAGTCAGTTAATGTATAGCAAAGGAAGTAAGAATATACAATGAGGAAAATGCAGTCTCTTTAATAAGTTGTTTTGAGAAAACTGGAGTGCTACATGAAAAGGGATGTAATTAGGACACTTTTTCACACTATATGCACACACAAAATGGATTAAAGACCTAAATCTACAATAAGAAACAATAAACTCCTAGAATAAACTGTAGGCAGAACCTTTTTGACATAAATTGTAGCACTATTTTCTATCTCCCAAAGCAAAAGAAATGAAAGTAAAAATAAGTGAGAGCTAATTAAATGAGAGCAACTTAAACTTTAAAGCTTTTGTTCAAAGTGTGTGCTTAGTTGCTCAGTCGTATCTAATTCTCTGCAACCCCAGATTGTAGCCTGTAAGGGCCCTCTATCCATGAGATTCTCCAGACAAGAATACTGGAGGAAGTTGCCATTTCCTTCTTCAGGGGATCTTCCCAACCCAAGGATCGATCCCAGGGGTCTCCTGCATTGCAGGCAGATTCTTTACTGCTGAGCCACCAGGGAAACCCAAACTACTGAATAAAAGAAAGTCTCTGCAAATAATACAACCAATAATGAGTTAATATCTAGAATATATGAACAGTACACACAACTCAATAACAAACAATCTAACAAATGGACAACAAATGGCCAGAAGACTGGAATATTTTTCCAGACTACATACAGATATCAACAGGTACATGAAAAGATGCTCAACACTTTAATCAGAGATGTGCAAATTAAAATCCACAAAAAAGATATCTCACACCTGTCAAAATGGCTTTTATCAAAAAGTCTACAAATAGCAAACATTGGTGAGGATATGGAGGAAAGGGCACCCTTGTACACTGTTGGGGACATGTAGATTGATCCAGTCACTATGAAAAACAGTTTAGAGTTTCTTCAAAATACTAAAACTAGAACTACCATATGGCCCAGCAATTCCACTCATAGGTATATATCCAAAAATAGAAAAACACTAATTTGAAAAGATACATGTACCCTAATGTTCATAGAAGCACTATTTACAATAGCTAAGTTATAAAAGCAACCTGCTGCTGCTGCTGCTAAGTCGCTTCAGTCGTGTCCGACTCTGTGCGACCCCATAGACGGAAGCCCACCAGGCTCCCCCGTCCCTGGGATTCTCGAGGCAAGAACACTGGAGTGGGTTGCCACTTCCTTCTCCAATGCATGAAAGTGAAAAGTGAAAGTGAAGTCGCTCAGTCCTTTCTGACTCCTAGAGACCCCACGGACTGCAGCCCACCAGGTTCCTCCATCCATGGGACTCTCCAGGCAAGAATACTGGAGTGGGGTGTCATTGCTTTCTCCATAAAAGCAACCTAAGTGTCCATTAACAGATGACTGGATAAATAACATGTCTCTCTTTCTCTGTCTCTGTCTCTCTCTCTCAAACACATACACTCAGAGGATGGAATATTAGCCATAAATAAGGATGAAATTTCACCTTTTGCATCAACATGGATGGACATGGAAGATATTATGCTTAGTGAATTTAAGTCAGCAGAGATAGAAAAATACTATTTTTATCACTTATCTGTGAAATCTACAAAATGAAATAAATGCATGAATATGAAAAAACAGAAATGGAGTTAGAGATATAGAGCATAAATTAGTGGTTATCAATGGGGAGAGGGAAGGCTGTAAAGGGCAAGACAGGGGTAGGAAATTAAGAAATACAAATTTAAAATAAGATACAGAATATATTGTACAGCACAGGGAAAATATCCGTATTTTATGATAACTTTAAATTTAGTATAATCTATAAAATAGTGGATCACTGTGTTTTACACTTGAAGCTAATAACTCATCTATATTTCAATCAAAATGATGTGTTCATTTTTTTTTATCAGTTCCACATATGTGCTGTAACTTTTTTGAGTTCAATGAATTTTATAAAGGACTTTACTGCCCTGCTTTAAGATTTGGCTCTGCATACTTTTCTCCCAAATATACAAATCTATAAACCAGTGAGAGCAAACTATAGTTAATTTAAACCCTTATGCTGTTCCTTTCTAATTATCTGAAAGAGTCAAGGATTTTTTATGTCAATTTCCACCAAAGAAAAATAAAATAAACTTGGATTTATAAAAATGACTGCAGTACAGAACCAGAAAAGCATATAATTGAAAAATACTGTAGTTAAAGGGTAAATGAGAATAAGTTCTTAAAAACAGATTACAATGAAATGGGGCAATTATTGAGAAAAAATGTGGGTTCTCAATATGATTTAAGGCACAACCACCATGAAATTAGAGCAAGAAGAATAAATATGGAGTATATCCATATAGTTTATAAAGATAGCAACACTATATACAATGCATACATTTCATTATAACAGTTAAAAGAGAAGTATGAATCTTGAGAAAATAAAATCGCTGAAAGAGAATGAAATTAAGTTTACTTGACCTTGAACCATCTGAGACAATAACATTTGGATATGTTGTTCACAATAATGTTTTCAAAATAATGCTTGTTTGGAAATTAAAACATTAAGATGAATGTGAAATCACAACTGCCTCATTTGCTGTGGAAATTCTGGATCTATGGAAATGTATCTGGTCATGAGTTACTGTGAGTGAGCCTGCAGGCCATGAAATATGTGCATGTTAGTTCAGTTCAGCCACTCAGTTTTTGTGGCCCCATGGACTGCAGCATGCCAGGCTTCCCTGTTCATCACCAACTCCTGGAACTTGCTCAAACTTATGTCCATTGAGTCAGCGATGCCATCCAACCATCTCATCTTCTGTCCTCTACTTCTCCTGCCTTCAATCTTTCCTAGAATCAGGGTCTTTTCTAATGAGTCAGTTCTTTGCATCAGGTGGCCAGAGTATTGGAGTTTCAGCATCAGTCCTTCCAATGAATATTCAGGACTGATTTCCTTTAGGATGGACTGGTTTGATCTCCTTGTAATCAAAGGGACTCTCAAGAGTCTTCTCCAACACCACAGTTTTAAAAGCATCAATTCTTTGGCAGTCAGCTTTCTTTATGGTCTAACCCTCACATCATAATGGCTAATGGAAAAAACACAGCTTTGACTAGACAGATGTTTGTTGGCAAAGTGGTGTCTCTGCTTTTTAATATGCTATCTATGTTAGTCATAGCTTTTCTTCCAAGGAGCAAGCATATTTTAATTTCATGGCTGCAGTCACCATCTGCAGTGAGTTTGGAGCCCCCCCAAATAAAAGTCAGCCACTGTTTCCACTGTTTCCCCATCTATTTGCCATGAAGTGACAGGACTGGATGCCATGATTTTAGTTTTTTGAATGTTGAATTTTAAGCCAGCTTTTTCATTCTCCTCTTTCACTTTCATCAAGAGGCTCTTTAATTCTTCTTCACTTTCTGCCATAAGGGTAGTGTCATCTGCACATCTGAGGTTATTGATATTTCTCCCAGCAATCTTGATTCCAGCTGTGCTTCATCCACCCAAGCATTTCACATGATGTACTCTGCATAGAAGTTAAATAAGCAGGGTGACAATATACAGCCTTGACATACTCCTTTCCCAATTTGGAACCAGTCTGTTGTTCCATGTCTGGTTCTAACTGTTGCTTCTTGACCTGCATACAGATTTCTTAGGAGGCAGGTTAAGTGGTATGGTATTACCATCCATTTAAGAATTTTCCAGTTTGTTGTAATCTATACAGTCAACAGTTTTAGCATATTCATTGAAGCAGATGTTTAAAATAAAAATTGTTGTGCAGTCACTGAGCCATGTCTGACTCTTTCTGATCTATGGACTGAAGTATGCCAAGCTTCCTTGTCCTTTATTATCTCCTGGAGTTTGCTCAGACTCATGTCCAATTAGTTGGTGATGCCATCCAAACATCTCATGCTCTGTCACACCATTTTACTTCAGCCCTCAATCTTTCCCAGCATCAGGGTCTTACCTCCAATGAATCAGCTCTTTGCATCAGGTGACCAGAGCACTGGAGCTTCAGCTTGAGCATCAGGGTTGGTTTGTTTCCAAATGAATCAAGGTTGATTTCCAATGAACATTCCAATGAATATTCAGAGTTGATTTCTTTCACGATTGAATGGTTTGATAAAAAATAATCTGTTGGAAACTTAGACTGTGGCTTCTGTGTGTCAAGGGGATTTGCATACGTCTTTACTCTCAAGCTCAGCAGATGCATGTGCCCCATTTTAATGAGTAAAGACACAGAGGTAGCTCCAGGGTCAAGTGATGAAATAAAGATGCTGAGCAAGCTGCATTTTCTGTTCAGTTCTTTTGTCAAGTCACGTAAACAAAGTACTATTTTAAAAACCCATTGCTTCTTTTAAGTCTGACTGACAATTGCTATTTGAAGAGGGTGAAATAATACATAAGATACAAGGTTCGACTTAGAGGTGATCAGAATTACACATAAAAAGAGCTGACAGAGGATAAAAACAATAACTTGAAAAATTAAGTCTCATGCTGCTAAGTCACTTCACTCATGTCCAACTCCGTGTGACCCCATGGACTGCAGCCAACCAGGCTCCTCCATCCATGGGATTTTCCACGCAAGAGCACTGGAGTGGGGTGCCATTGCCTTCTCCATTAAGTCTCATGATTAGTTGTAAATGAGAATTTGGTGAAAAGTTGTCAAAACCTAGATATATTCTAGTTTTTTTTTAATGTGTAAGAATAATGAAAAAGCTACACAAGCTAAACAGATTAATAAGGACAAAGAGACAAAGACGGACAAAGACAAAGACACTTGGGCTTTCTATAGGATTCTTTCCTTTAAAATGGACATCATCCATGAATAAAGGGAAAATAATGAGATGAAAAAAAACTAAATTATTCAGTAGATATTTAAGTGTGGAGGCAAATAAAAGATATTTCCTAGTAAAAAATAATTTTAAGTTTATATTTATAAAAATCTCATAAAACACTCCTTATAACCATGCAATTCATAAATATAATTCCAGATGTGAAGAAGTTGTTATATAAAAGATCTAATAATGAGAGGTAAAAATAGGAAAGATTAGAAATTCTTTTAAATAAATATAATTAATTTAGTTATAAAATCTATGTGACTATCAAATTTGGGAAGGGTAAATCTATCCAATAAAAATTAATAATCATTTCCACTTCTAAAATTTTAATGTATGATATTTATATAAAACTCAAAATGCGAAAGTTTTTACAAGATCTGTATCAAATTTATAGAAGAGAAAGCTCAAAATTCAGAAAACTAAGATCATGGCATCTGGTCCCATCAATTCATGGCAAATAGATGGGGAAACAGTGTCAGACTTTATTTTTGGGGGCTCCAAAATCACTGCAGATGGTAATTGCAGCCATGAAACTAAAAGATGCTTACTCCTTGGAACGAAAGTTATGATCAACCTAGCCAGCATATTAAAAAGCAGAGACATTACTTTACCAACAAAATTTCATCTAGTCAAGGCTATGGTTTTTCCTGTGGTCATGTATGGATGTGAGAGTTGGACTGTGAAGAAAGCTGAGTGCCAAAGAATTGATGCTTTTGAACTGTGGTGTTAGAGAAGACTCTTGAAGAGTCCCTTGGACTGCAAGGAGATCCAGCCAGTCCATTGTAAAGGAGATCAGTCCTGGGTGTTCATTGGAAGGACTGATGTTGAAGCTGAAACTCCAGTATTTTGGCTACCTGATGCAAAGAGCTGATTCATTTGAAAAGACCCTGATGCTGGGAAGGATTGAGGGCAGGAGGAGAAGGGGACAAGAGTGGATGAGATGGTTGGATGGCATCACTGACTTGATGGACATGGGTTTGTGTGGAGTCTGGGAGTTGGTCATGGACAGGAAGGCCTGGTGTGCTGTGGTTCATGGGGTCTCAAAGAGTCGGACATGAATGAGCAACTGAACTGAACAGAACTGTGTAATATTTTAAAATATTTTGTTATTATTATCACTACCCCAAATGGCTCAGTGGTAAAAAAATCCACTTGCAAAGCAGGAGACACAGAAGTTGCAGGTTCAGTCTCTGGGTCAGGAAGATTCCCTGGAGAAGGAAATGGAAACCCACTCCAGTATTCTTGCCTGGAGAATCCCATGGACAGAGGAGCTCAGCAGGTCTACAATCCATAGGGTTGCAAAGAGTAGGACACAGTGAAGAGACTTAGCAAACATACATTATAGACATCATTATAATTTTTATCCTTAGCACTCTGCTTATTGTTACTATTTAGTCTGTATTTCTTAGCAGGGAGGTATATACAATCATGCCAAAAAAGTTAGTTAAAACAGAAATATATTCTTTATAAAGCTCAGAAAACACTGAAGAGCTTATTACAAAGTAAGAAGTGTTTCTTAAAAGCACTTAAAATCTTTGATTATGCAGTGTAAGTATAAAGTGATAATAAAATAATTAACTTTAATAATTAAAATTTGTTTTTTACCATTGAAAAGAAGACTATCACACTTACATATAACAATCAGCCATGTTGTACTTGGAATAAATCACATACATATAAAGAAATTATAAAACAATAAACATAGAGTCCTACAATTTCATTGAGTTCCAATACCAGAGATCAAAATTTGAGAAAAGAAAGTCAATAAAATTTGTACAATGTATTTGAATGGAGGAAGATATGAAGGACAGAGTTCTCAAAGCCTTATAGAAGTCTTCTTGAATCATCAGCTGAGTATCTACCTGAAGACACATAAGATAAGTCACTGAAACTAGGAAAGACAAATTACCACAGGAGAAAATTAAATCTAGGTATCATACAAAGCCAGAAATTGAGTTCCCAGTGTCCAGAGCAGAGAAATCTTATGAAACAAACAGGGCATTCATAAATAAGTACCACACCTTAGTGGGCAAGGATCCCTTAGAAGGAATGGAACAGCTCTCACAGTCAACAAAAAAGTCCAAAATTCAGTACTTGGGTGTAACCTCAAAAATGACAGAATGATCTGTTTGTTTCCAAGGTAAACCATTCAACATCACAGTAATCCAAGATTATGCCCCAACCGCTAATGTCAAAGAAGCTGAAGTCGAACGTTTCTATGAATACATACAGGACATTCTAGAACTAACAACAAAAAATGATGTACTTGTCATCATAGGGAACTAGAATACAAAAGTAGGAAGTCAAGAGACACCTGGAGTAACAGGCAAGTTTGGCCTTGGAGTACAAAAAGAAGCAGGGCAAAGACTAACAGAATTTTTCCAAGAGAACACACTGGTCATAGCAAACACCCTCTTTCAACAACACAAGAGATGACTCAACAGATGACATCACCAGAAGGCCAATACCGAAATCAGGTTGATTATATTCTTTGCAGGTGAAGATGGATATATTCTATGCAGTCAGCAAAAACAATACTGGGAGCTGACTGTGGCTCAGATCATGATCTCCTTATTGCAATATTCAGACTTAAATTGAAGAAACTAGGGAAAACCATTAGGCCATTCAGGTTTGAAGTAAAAAAGTCCCTTGTTATTATACAGTGGAAGTGACAAATAGATTCAAGGGATTAGATTTGATAGAGTGCCTGAAGAACTATGTACAGATGTTTGCAACATTCTACAGGAGGCGGTGACCAAAACCATCCCCAAGAAAAAGAAACGTAATAAAGCAAAATGGTTGTCTGAGGAGGGCTTACAAACAGCTGAGAAAAGAAGAGAAGCAAAAAACAAAGGAGAAAAGGAAAGATATACCTAACTGAATGCAGAGTTCAAGAGAAAAGCAAGGAGATATGAGAAAATAATTCTTAAGTGACCAATGCAAACAGAGAAAAACCATAGAATGGGAAAGACTAGTGATCTCTTCAAGAAAATTAGAGATACCAAGGGTATAATTCATTCAAAGATGGGAACAGTTTAGGAAAAAAAAAACTGTAAGAACCTAACAGAAGAATAGATTAAGAAGAGGTGGCAAGAATACACAGAAATGTACAAAAAAGGTCTTAATGACAGGATAACCATGATGGCATGGCCACTTACATAGAGCCAGACATCCTGGAGTCTGACTTCAAGTGGGTCTTAGGATGCATTACTATGAACAAAGCTAGTGGAGATGATGGAATTCCAGTTGAGCTATTTCAAAACCTGAAAGACAATGCTGTTAAAGTATTGTACTCACTAAGCCAGCAAATTTGGAAAACTCTGTAGTGGCCATGGGACTAGAAAATGTCAGTAATCATTCCATTCCCCAAAAAGGGCAATGCCTAAGATTTTTCAAACTACCATACAATTTGCTCATTTCACATGCTAGCATGATAATGTTCAAAATCATTCAAGTTAGGCTTCAAAGTATGTGGACTGAAACCTTCCAGATATAGAAGCTGGATTTAGAGAAGACAGAAGAACCAGAGATCAAATTGTGACCATCCATTAGATTATCAAAAAAGCAAGAAAATTCCAGAAGAACATCTACTTCTGCTTCATTGACTATGCTAAAGCCTTTCACTGTGTGGATCACAACAAACTGTGGAAAATTCTGCAAGAGATGGGAATACCAGACCACCTGACCTGCCTCCTGAGAAATCTGTATGAAGGTCAAGAAACAGCAGTTAGAACTGGACATGGAACAATGGACTAGTTCCACTGGGAAAGGAGTATGTCAGGGCTGTATATTGTCACTCTGCTTATTTAACTTATATGAAGAGTACATGATGTGAATTCCAGGCTGGATGAAGTACAAGCTGGAATCAGGATTGCAGGGAGAAATATCAGTAACTTCAGATATGCAGATGACACCACCCTTATGGCTGAAAGCAAATAGGAACTAATGAGCCTCCTGATGAACATGACCGAGTAGAGTGAAAAAGCTGGCTTAAAGCTCAACATTCAAAAAACTAATATGGCATCTTACACCATCACTTCATGACAAGTAGATGGAGACACAATGGAAACAGTGACAGAGTGTTTTCTTGGGCTCCAAAATCACTGCAGATGGTAACTGCAGTCATGAAATTAAAAGATGCTTTCCCCTTGGAAGAGGCTATTACCAACCTAGACAGCATATTAAAAAGTAGAGACATCACTTTGTGATAAAGTCAAAACCATGGTTTTTCCAGTAGTCATGTATGGATGTGAAAGTTAGACTATAAAAAAAGCTGAGTGCCAAAGATTTGGTGCTTTTGAACTGTGGTGCTGGAGAAGACTCGTGAGAGTCCCTGGGATGAAATGAGATCATCCCAATCAATCCTAAATGAAGTCAACCCTGAATATTCATTGGAAGGACCAATGCTGAAACTCCAATACTTTGGCCACCTGATGCAAAGATCTTATTCATTAGAAAAGCCCCTGATACTTGGAGGAAAAATTGAAGGCAGGAGAAGGGGAAGATAGAGGATGAGAAAGTTGGACAGAATCACCAACACAGACATAAGTTTGCACAAGCTCCAAGAGTTGATGATGGACTGGGTAGTCTGCTGTGCTGCAGCCCATGGAGTCACAGAGTCAGACAGGACTGAGTGACTGAACTGAACTGAAAAACTAACTGAATGCCCATGCTGACCTAATCATAGGTAAGTTTCCAAGTGGCCCTAAACTATTTCATTACCCTCTTCTCTATTCCCTATTTCCATAGAAGAAATCCAAGTTCCTGTTTTCCTTTTCCAGAGGTATTTCATCTGTTTTGAATGGTATGCCATGAGTTCTCCAAAGGAAGTCAGCTGGGGATTTGAGAACACATCATCCCCTGAATCTCTTTTACTCTGATAAGCTCTGATGTTTCTACCAGAACCATGATCCGTGCTGCTTCACACCATCTCCAAGACTCAAACCCATCTTGTCTTCAGTAACTACAAAACTTAGATTTTGGATAAAGTTTAGCTTGCCTGTAAATTATTTATAGAACATTGGCATGTTTAAACCATTCAATATCACAGTAATCCAAGTCTATGCCCCAACTAGTAACGCTGAAGAAGCTGAAGTTGAATGGTTCTATGAAGACCTATAAGACCTTTTAGAACTAACACCCCAAAAAAGATGTCCTTTTCATTATAGGGGACTGGAATGCAAAGTAGGAAGTCAAGAAACACCTGGAGTAACAGGCAAATTTGGCCTTGGAATATGGAATGAAGCAGGGCAAAGACTAATAGAGTTTTGCCAAGAAAATGCACTGGTCATAACAAACACCCTCTTCCAACAACACAAGAGAAGACTCTATACATGGACATCAGCAGATGGTCAACATTGAAATCAGACTGATTATATTCTTTGCAGCAAAAGATGGAGAAGCTCTACACAGTCAACAAAAACAAGACCAGGAGCTGACTGTGGCTCAGATCATGAACTCCTTATTGCCAAATTCAGACTGAAATTGAAGAAAGTAGGGAAAACCACTAGACCACTATGACCTAAATCAAATCCCTTGTGATTATACAGTGGAAGTGAGAAATGGATGTAAGGGACTAGATCTGATAGATAGAGTGCCTGATGAACTATGGACTGAGGTTCGTGACATTGTAAAGGAGACAGGGATCAAGACCATACCTGTGGAAAAGAAATGCAAACAAGCAAAATGGCTGTCTGGGGAGGCCTTACAAATAGCTGTGAAAAGAAGAGAAGTGAAAAGCAAAGGAGCAAAGGAAAGATATAAGCATCTGAATGCAGAGTTCCAAAGAATAGCAAGAAGAGATAAGAAAGCCTTCCTCAGCGATTAATGCAAAGAAATAGAGGAAAACAACAGAATGGGAAAGACTAGAGATCTCT
>NW_011494911.1:366989-367362 GCF_000754665.1 Bison bison bison | reverse complement strand
GAGTACATCATGAGAAACGCTGGGCTGGATGAAGCACAAGCTGGAATCAAGATTGCTGGGAGAAATATCAATAACCTCAGATATGCAGATTACACCACCCTTATGGCAGAAAGTGAAGAGGAACTAAAAAGCCTCTTGTTAAAGGTTAAAGAGGAGAGTGAAAAAGTTGGCTTAAAGCTCAACATTCAGAAAACAAAGATCATGGCATTTGGTCCCATCACTTCATGGGAAATAAATGGGGAAACTGTATCAGACTTTATTTTGGGGGGCTCCAATGACTGCAGCCATGAAATTAAAAGACGCTTACTCCTTGGAAGGAAAGTTATGACCAACCTAGATAGCATATTCAAAAGCAGAGACATTATTTTGCCAA
>NW_011494911.1:365990-366889 GCF_000754665.1 Bison bison bison | reverse complement strand
GAGGAAAACAACAGAATGGGAAAGACTAGAGATCTCTTCAGGAAAATCAGAAATACCAAGGGAACATTTCATGCAAAAATGGGCTCGATAAAGGACAGAAATGGTATGGACCTAACAGAAACAGAAGATATTAAGAAGAGGTGGCAAGAATACACAGAACAACTGCACGAAAAAATCTACACAACCCAGATAATCACGATGATGTGATCACTGACCTAGAGCCAGATATCCTGGAATGTGAAGTCGTGAGCCTTAGAAAGCATCACTACAGACAAAGCTAGTGGAGGTGATGGAATTCCAGTTGAGCTATTTCAAATCCTGAAAGATGATGCTGTGAAAGTGCTGGACTCAATATGGCAGCAAATTTGGAAAACTCAGCAGTGGCCACAGGACTGGAAAAGGTCAGTTTTCATTCCAATCCCAAAGAAAGGAAATGACAAAGAATGCTCAAGCTACCGCACAACTGCAGTCATCTCACACACTAGTAAAGTAATGCTCAAAATTCTCCAAGCCAGGCTTCAGCAATATGTGAACCATGAACTTCCAGATGTTCAAGCTGGTTTTAGAAAAGGCAGAGAAACCAGAGGCCAAATTGCAAACATCCACTGGATCATGGAAAAAACAAGAGAGTTCCAGAAAAACATCTATTTCTGCTTTATTGACTATGCCAAACCCTTTGACTGTGTGGATCACAATAAACTGTGGAAAATTCTGAAAGAAATGGGAATACCAGACCACCTGACCTGCCTCTTAAGAAATTTGTATGCATGTCAGGAAGCAACAGTTAGAACTGGACATGGAACAACAGACTGGTTCCAAACAGGAAAAGGAGTACGTCAAGGCTGTATATTGTCACCCTGATTATTTAACTTATATGCAGAGTACATCATGAGAAACGC
>NW_011494911.1:343996-365739 GCF_000754665.1 Bison bison bison | reverse complement strand
CATCACTGACTCGATGGATGTGAGTGTGAGTGAACTCCGGGAGTTGGTGATGGACAGGGAGGCCTGGCATGCTGTGATTCATGGGGTTGCAAAGAGTCAGACATGACTGAGTGACTGAACTAAACTGAACTGAACTGAAGGTACTATTTAGAAAAATGAAAAAAATTGCTGACAGTAAACCAATCGCAGATCAGGAATGGAGAAATTTTACAAAACAAATATATATTTTAAAATGTAACTTATCATATCATGTTTGCCATAAGAAACAACATCGTGCAATATTACAACAAATGTTTCAGGTGTTTTACCATACAATTTCATTCAAAATTTACAATTTCATTCAATATTATGGCAAAATGGTCCTAAGGTTCTCTTAGATGTATTGCTAACCACTAAAACAAATGACAATATTTATATAAAATGAGACTTTGTTTATATACTTTTTAAAATGTTTCAGTCCGACACAACAGTGATTGAACAACAAAACAAAAATAAAACATACAATGAGACAATAAGAAAATATTGGTGTTAAATAAAAATAGATCAATATCTTAACACTTAAATTTATGCAGACATTGTCAAACTTTTTAAAAAATGTTTTTTACTTGCCCCAGGAGGAAATAAAAACAATACAGAGGATATAGACTTTGCATTAAAATTATTAAACCTGCAAAATATATTTTAAATTTTGGACAATTTTTCAACCCTGTGCTTGAAGGCTGCTCTAAATTAAATGTACCTGTAAAATTTGGCAAAAGCTATTCTGGATATGGCTCTGGGAGTTAACAGTGCAGTTGTAGAGCAGACTTAAACAACAAAAAGAAAATATGAATTGCTTATATAAAAAGAAAGTGTACAGAAAAATGACAGAGAAGGGGCAAACATTAAAGACCTCCAAACTACCCATGATACTTCTAATTGTTTTAGTTGTTGTTCAGTCATTCAATCATGTCCAACTCTCTGCAACCCTATGAGTACAGCACACTAAGCTTCCCTGTCCTTCACCAACTCCTGGAGCTTGCTCAAACTCATAATCATTGAGTCTGTGATGCCATCCAACCATCTCATCCTCTATCATCCCCTTCTCCTGGCTTCAATCTTTTCCAGCATCAGGGTCTTTTCAAATGAGTTGGTTCTTTGCAACAGGTGGTCTAAGTATTGGAGCTTCAGGATCAGTCCTTCCAACAATTATTCAGGGTTGATTTCCTTTAGGATTGACTGGGTTGCTCTCCTTGCAGTCCAAGGGACTCTCAAGAGTCTTCTCCATTACAGTTCAAAAGCAGCAATTCTTCAGCGCTCAGGTGTCTCTATGGTACAACTCTCACATCCATACGTGAGTCCTGGAAAAATTATAGCTTTGACTATACAGACGTTTTAGGCAAAGTAATGTCTCTGCTTTTTAATACTCTTTGTTTGAGACTTCCTTCCAAACATACCCATTCTGTTTCAGGTTACACAGCACTAATAACTCTGATTACACAATATAGCATCAAGCTTCTTGAGTTGGTAAACATGTATTTCTTCAGATTTCCTCTAAAGATAGGAAATTGCAGTTTAACTTCATAATTTGAGGGAGTTTCCTTGAACTCGTAAATTTTTTCATTGAAGTGTGGTTAGTAATTTAAGTACAGTATTTGGAGAAGGCAATGGCACCCCACTCCAGTACTCTTGCCTGGAAAATCCCATGGATGGAGGAGCCTGGTAGGCTGCAGTCCAGGGGGTCGCAAAGAGTTGGGCACAACAGAGCAACTTCACTTTCCCTTTTCACTTTCATGCATTGGAGAAGGAAATGGCAACCCACTCCAGTGTTCTTGCCTGGAAAATCCCATTGGTGGAGGAGCCTGGTAGGCTGCTGTCTATGGGGTCGCACAGAGTCAGACACAACTGAAGCGACTTAGCAGCAGCAGCAACTACAGTATTATAGAAAAGGGTGGGATGATTTGGGAGAATGGCATTGAAACATGTATAATATCATATATGAAACGAATCGCCAGTCCAGGTTCGATGCATGATACAGGATGCTTGGGGCTGGTGCACTGGGATGACCCAGAGGGATGTTACAGGGAGGGATGTGGGAGGGGGGGTTCAGGATGGGGAACACGTGTATACCCGTGACAGATTCATGTTGATGTATGGCAAAACCAATACAATATTGTAAAGTAATTAACCTCCAATTAAAATAAATAAATTTTAAAAAAAGAAAGAAAAGAAAGTCAATACTTTAGCCATGTAGCTACTTCAATACTTAGTCCTATGGACTGAACTATATCCCAAATTTCATATGCCACAGCATTAAACCCAGCATGACTGAATTTGGAGACAGGGTCTACAAGGAGGTAATTAAGGTTAAATAAGGTAAAGAGTCCACCTTCAAAGCAGGAGATCCAGGTTCAATCCCTGGCTGGCAAAGATTCTCTGGAAAAAGGAATGACTACCCACTCCAGTATTCTTGCCTGAAGAATTCCATGGAGAGAGGAGTCTTTCACGCTACCCTCTATGTGTTCACAGAGTCAGAAACAATTGAGCAACTAACACTTTCATTTTTTACTTCAATGTCAATATAACATAGTAAATCAACTATACTTCAGTATAATACATAAATTTAAATGATGTCATAAAGTAAGGTCCTGATATAATAGGACTAGTGTCTTTATGAGAAGGGCATGGCAACCCACTCCAGTATTCTTTCCTAGATAATCCCCATGGACAGAGGAGCCTGGCGGGCTACAGTCCATAACATCACAAAGAGTTAGACATGACTGAAGCGACTTAGCACAAGCCCACAGTGTCCTTATAAGAGGCACCAAGAGCTTGTACTCTTTTGCCCTCCTTCACCCTGCCATGTTTGCAGGTAGATAGCTGCAGACCATGAAGAGTGTGTTACCAAAACTAAATTCTTAGAGAGAATGATCTTGGACTTTACAGCCTTAAGAACTGTAAGAAAATAAATTTGTTGTTTAAGCCACCTACTGTTATAGCATCTTGAGTCAAGTAAGATGTTTATTACACTCAAATTTGCATTTGGGAACAATTACATGTTTATGGTTATGAGTGGAGGTAAGTTAGAGAGAACACTAACTGCAAAATTCTACAGATGGATGGGTAGACAGATAAAATTGTTAAAATTAAATATTCTTCCCACAATTATTAGGAGTGAATAACATATGGTATGTCCATGTTCATCGTGTCCTGCTATGAAATCTGTCTCTATTCAAACCATTCTTGAGGAAGACTTCCCAGGTGATCTGGAAACATATCAGTGAAAGCAAAGAGTAGGTGAAGGTAAAAATTTTCAGAGGATGTTTAAACATCCTCAAGTAATTGCATAATCACTTACATCTCAGAGATGTAAATAAAAAGTAGAATTCTTACATGCAAGTGGACAAAGTAATATGCAAAGTGGACAAAGGAGAATCTTCCAAGCAGAGTGAAAATCATGTATTAGTAAGTGAACACCCTCTTCCAACAACATAAGAGAAGACTCTACACATGGACATCACCAGATGGTCAACACCAAAATCAGATTGATTATATTCTTTGCAGCCAAAGATGGAGAAGCTCTATGCAGTCAGCAAAAACAAGACCAGGAGCTGACTGTGGCGCAGATCATTAACTCCTTATTGCCAAATTCAGATTTAAATTGAAGAAAGTGGGGAAAACCACTAGACCATTCAGGTATGACCTAAATCAAATCCTTTATGACTATACAGTGGAAGTGAGAAATAGATTTTAGGGACTAAATCTGATAGACAGAGTGCCTGATGAACTATGGATGGAGGTTCATGACACTGTACAGGAGACAGAAATCAAGACCATCCCCAAGAAAAAGAAATGCAAAAAAAGCAAAATGGCTGTTGGAGGAGGCCTTACAAATAGCTGTGAAAAGAAGAGAAGTGAAAAGCAAAGGAGAAAAGAAAAGAAATACCCATTTGAATGCAGAGTTCCAAAAATAGCAAGGAGAGATAAGAAAGCCTTACTCACCAATCAATGCAAAGAAATAGAGGAAAGCAATAGAATGGGAAAGACTAGAGATCTCTTCAAGAAA
The DNA here is from genome assembly GCF_000754665.1 of Bison bison bison. Taxonomy (NCBI): domain Eukaryota; kingdom Metazoa; phylum Chordata; class Mammalia; order Artiodactyla; family Bovidae; genus Bison; species Bison bison. Next base: position 361,694 of record NW_011494911.1, on the reverse strand, counting down.
ATCAGAGATACCAAGGGAACATTTCATGCAAAGATGGGCACAATAAAGGACAGAAATGGTATGGGCCTAACAGAAGCAAAAGATATTAAGAAGAGGTGGCAAGAATACACAGAAGATCTGTACAAAAAATATCATCATGACCCAGATAATCATGATGGTGTGATCACTCACACTCACTCAGAGCCAGACATCCTGGAATGTGAAGTCAAGTGGGCCTTAGGAAGCAGAACTATGAACAAAGCTAGTGGAGATGATGGAATTCCAGTGGAGCTACTTCAAATCCTGAAAGATGATGCTGTGAAAGTGCTGCACTCAATATGCCAGCAAATTTGGGAAACTCAGCAGTGGCCACAGGACTAGAAAAGGTCAGTTTTCATTCCAATCCCAAAGAAAGACAATGCCAAAGAATGCTCAAACTACCACACACTTGCAATCATCTCACATGCTAGTAAAGTAATGCTCAAAATTCTCCAAGCCAGGCTTCGGGAATACACAAACCGTGAACTTCCAGATGTTCAAGCTGGTTTTAGAAAAGGCAGAGGAACCAGAGATCAAATTGCCAACATCCACTGGATCATCGAAAAAGCAAGAGAGTTCCAGAAAAACTTCTATTTCTGCTTTACTGATTATGCCAAAGCCTTTGACTGTGTAGATCACAATAAACAGTGGAAAATTCTGAAAGAGATGGGAATACCAGACCACCTGACCTGTCTCTTGAGAAACCTATATGCATGTCAGGAAGCAACAGTTAGAACTGGACATGGAACAACAGACTGGTTCCAAATAGGAAAAGAATACATCAAGGCTGTAAATTGTCACCCTGCTTATTTAATTTCTACACAGAGTACATCTGAGAAACATTGGGCTGGAGGAAGCACAAGCTGGAATCAAGATTGCTGGGAGAAATATTAATAACCTCAGATATGCAGATGACACCACCCTTATGGCAGAAAGTGAAGAACTAAAGAGCCTGTCAATGAAAGTGAAAGAGGAGAGTGAAAAAGTTGCCATAAAGCTCAACACTCAGAAAACCAAGATCACTGCATGTGGTCCCATAACTTCATGGCAAATAGATGGGGAAACAGTGGAAACAATGGCTGACTTTATTTTTCTGGGCTCCAAAATCACTGCAGATGGTGATTGCAGCCAACAAATTAAAAGACGCTTGCTCCTTAAAGGAAAGTTATGACCAACCTAGATAGCATATTCAAAAGCAGAGACATTATTTTGTCAACAAAGGTCCATCTAGTCAAGGCTATGGTTTTTCCAGTGGTCATGTGTGGATGTGAGAGTTGGACTATAAAGAAAGCCGAGCACAGAAGAATTGGTGCTTTTGAACTGTGGTGTTGGAGAAGACTCTTGCAAGTCCCTTGGACTGCAAGGAGATCCAACCAGTCCATCGTAAAGGAGATCAATCCTGGGTGTTCATTGGAAGGACTGATGTTGAAGCTGAAACTCCAATACTTTGGCCACCTGATGCGAAGAGCTGACTCCTTTGAAAAGACCCTGATGCTGGGAAAGATTGAGGGCAGGAAGAGAAGGGGATGACAGAGGATGAGATGGTTGTTTGGCATCACTGACCTAATGGACATGGGTTTGTGTGGACTCCGGGAGTTGGTGATGGACAGGGAAGCGTGGCATGCTGCAGCATGGGGTTGCAAAGAGCCGGGGACAACTGAGTGCCTGAAATGAACTGAAGGAGGCATTGAATCTCAAGGAATTAGCTAGCGCAACAGAAGCTAGGATTGGAAAGGAAGGATGGAGAGCTATGCTAGGGGGTTTATATAAATATATATAGCATAAGTATGTAACTATACATATATATGTATATTTCCATGTCATAGATTGTGGAGTTTATGTCAATACAAATGGTAAAACAGAATCTTATAAGCACGGAGTTACATGATCAGATGTATATTTCTAAAGATCACTTTAGTTATGGTGTGTGAAGTTGGTTCCAGGAGTAGAAATGAATGTGGAGAAAACTTGTATTTGGTCAATGAAGCTGTCCAAGTGTGTATAAAAAGTATTAAATTGGGGAAAATCCCAGGGATTGGGGGAGCCTGGTGGGCTGCCATCTCTGGGGTCGCACAGAGCTGGACACGACTGAAGCGACTTAGCAGCAGCAGCAGGGCATACTAAGGAATTTTTAGAAAGAGGACTTAGTGATAAATTGTTAAGAAAATGTGCAAGAGTAATTTATGGGAGATTCTGAGATGTGTATTTAAACACTTAAGTAAATGGCTGCACATTCACTGAGATTGAAGAGTCTAGGCGAAGAAAAGGTAGGGAGAGTGAGGGGTGATTATTTTGGGGGTGCATTTTCAGACATTTAACAGAAACTGTTACATAGGAAGTAATTATAAATACAAACAACACAAAAGAGTGGTCTGAGCTAGGGATAAGTGATTGGGAAGTAATTTCATATACATAGTAATAAAGCCAGAATAGAAAAGGGGACCTCGTTGGACTATTACATGATGGTAAGAGTTTATATGTGAAGGAGACCACAAGAAAAAGAATTCAGGAAACTAAATCCATGCATACTGTGACAAAAAAAAAAAAAAGTGACAACAGACATATTTCAAAAGGAATGTGTGCTGGGCTGTGTGAAACACCGCTGCTAAATCAAAAGTTGTGTCTAAAATTGCTGATCAGATTTATTGGATGGAAATCTCTGGTGTGGTCCTTTCAGACATTAACCATAAAATTCAAAATAGTTTGGAAATGAAAGGGGTTGAGGAAAAGAAACTTCTTCACAAAGTTTATCTAGGAGAACATGCAGAGAATTAGGACGATACAGGTAAGAGGAGATAAAATTCTCTAACTTTTTGAGACGTTTTAGACCTACAGAAGAGTTGCAAAGATAGTACAGAGGGTCACCATATATATTTTGAGTTGACTTTTTTTTTAATACATTCTTTATGAGACACACATGAAGAGCATTTTTAAAAGCTATTGAAGTTGTGTTATAGACAAGCAAGTTTGGACAATAATAGTAAGAGATAATGAGTAAGATATTGAGTAATGAACATAATGTAAGATAATGAGTAATGGATATTATGGATATTATGAGTCTTCTGAAAATGCTATCACATTCAAGACACTACTAGAGAAGATGGCTTTCAATGTATAATTATGAGAGAGGAAGAAAAAATATGTTTCTATGTAGGAATATATGGAAATTTGATGCTATGAATTTAAAGAGGTTATCTCCTGTTTTGTTTCTCTGTTTATTGGTAGATGGAATAATCTTGTTACTTTGAAGTAAATGGGAAATGAGGCTCTGAAATGAAGGCCTAGAAGGAACAAAAAACTTAGATCCCTCTTCAGTGGTTGTAAGGATGGGTGAGCATAGAGACTGTGGGTTTGCCAAACAATTGGAGGTAGTCAGATCCTTAGTTTAGCCACCCACCTGGATCTCTGATTTTTCTCTCTATATTCCTACCACTGGCATAGGCTGGACAAGGCAGTTTAAAGAATTTGGCCAGAAGTGTAACTGGCCTTCAAGTTTGAGAGAAAAACAAGCAAAACAATTTCTCAAGCACTAAGAAAAGAGAGTTTGGAATCAGAAGCCAAGGGATTTAAAACAGAGAAACAGAAATGAGACAAAAAGCCCTATTGATGAAGGAGTAGAAATGTTATGGATTGGAAATCCCAGTAAAGAAGAGCAGGCATGGTGGGGCCTTAAGACTACAAAAGGTGGAATTCTGGTAAGTGATCATAAACTTCCTCTCCAGACTAAATTTTAAACTGATTAAGGGTAAAAATACCCAATGAGATTTCTCATTAAATTTTATTATGTGTATACATCCACAAGAGAAAAATAATATTTTTACACTGTTGGACATTTTCAGTCAAAAGTATGTTAAATAGTTCATGCAAACCTTATTTTACATTGTTTTGCAGTACTTGGTTATGGTCTGCAATACACCTTACGACCGTGTGCACAACTGGCATTCCACTAGGTGTACACTCTCATGTCTTCAGCAAATTAAATGTTTAAGTCACCAAATTGATGACTGTTTCTTTAGCTATTGAGCAGAATTCAGTAACAGGGACTCCATAGCCTGTCAGGGAAATGTTTTAGTAAGGCTGGCTCTGGCTATTTGAGCTCTAATTAAACTTTATGCATGCTTATTCTGACATACTGGCTTCTTAAATTGTCAAAAGTAAACATTACACTTTATTTTGTGTTTGTTATTGAACTTTTTAGTTTTCAATTCCATATCATGGATTAAAAAAAAATTTTATTCTAATAGAAAAGTTGTCTTCTTTATTTCCTTTCAGCCAGCCTATTGTGAGGCTAAAAACAATGGTTAAATCAAATATTATACAATATAAATCATGAAATGTAATATATTAGCATTGATATCTACTAATATTTATAATATCTATCAATGTTTTTTTTCCATGTTAACCTGAGAACTTCAAACAATGCCCAAGGAAAGCTGCTCTAATAGCATAATACTGGATTTTTTGAAGTGTTTTGTTCCCCATCAGAGAAAGAAACAAAATGAGACCCAAGGAGATATAAGAAATAAGTAATCTGTTTAAGAACAAAAAAATGGCCCTATGTTGGAACATAATGTGGCAGGAAAATAGATTTGAAATGATATAGAATCTAGATGTGCATGGGGGAGGTGAGGAGTGGAAGATGTGCCATAATGAAAGAGAAAGACTGCACAAGACCACTCCAGAAAGTACATTTCTGTGCTGTTATCCCATTTTTCCTTCTCTTTCAGAAGTAATACCTCTCCAGATTAATTTCCATCCATGCACATATTCACCATGTATTATTTAGAAGAGAAGCAGCTTCATGTTTTAAGAGAAGATAAGATTATAAAAGGAGGAAAGCTTAATGATGTAGAAGATTGAAGGAAAAAAAAAAAACATGAAATTAAGATTAAGAGAAATATAAAAGAAACCATATAGTTGTATTTAATATTATAACCAAACAACTTTGTTGCAAAAAACAGCTGCTGGCAAGACAGTGTGAATTTTCAGCCAGTGTTAAAATGCAATTCATTTTGTCCTTTTCTCAAAAGATATATTTAGATAATAGTTCAATTTTGCTGATTTTTCACCAAATCAGCTTTCTTAATTATTGCATTTAGGAACCATGTCCAAAATAATTCTCTGAGGGTGGCATTTATTAATACATTTGGGAATTTTCTTCTAGCCCTTGCTATGAGTAAAGACTTGTGTGAGGTACTGAATGCTCCACAAAGAGTAAGATGTGATTTCCACTTTCAAAGTCTTAACAGTCTATGGATAAGAAGCCAAAACATACTTGGAATGTGCAAAGTGATAAAATGGCAATGTGTTAGTTTCCTGTGCTTCCCATAAATACATCAGAAATTGGTAACTTACATCTATACAAATTTATTGTCTCATAGTTTAGAGGCCTAAGGTCTAAATCAAAATGTTGGCAGGGCTACACTCCCTCTGAAAACTATAGTGGAACATCTATTTTTTCTACTTCAAATTTTGATGGCTCCAAGTGTTCTGTGGCTTGTGGCTACACTGCTGAAGTTTCTCTGGGTCAGACAGTCTCCTCCTCTTGTGCTTTTCTCCTTTTCTGACTGTCTCAAAATAATCTCTCTCATAAAGATAAGTGTGATTGTATTTAGGGCCATTCTGATTAATACAAAGTAACTTCCTTCAAGATTCTTAATCACAACTTTTTCCATCAATTCACTTCAGTTGCTCAGTCGCATCTGATTCTTTATGACCCCACTGAATGCAGAACACCAGGCTTCCCTGTCCATCACCAACTCCTGGACCCTGCTCAACACTTATGTTCATCAAATCCATGATGCCATCCAACCATCTCATCTTCTGTCATCCTCTTCTCCTCCTACCTTCAATCTTTCCTAGCCTCAGGGTCTTTTCCAGTGAGCCAGTTCTTCAAATGAGGTATCCCAAGTTTTGGAGTTTCAGCTTCAACATCAGTCCTGCAGATGAATATTCAGGACTGATTTCCTTTAGGATGGACTGGTTGGATCTCCTTGCTGTCCAAAGGACTCTCAAGAGTATTCTCCAACACCACAGTTCAAAAACATCAATTCTTCAGTGCTCAACTTTCTTTATAGCCCAACTCTCACATAAAAACGTGACTACTGGAAAAACCATAGCTTTGACTAGATGGACCTTTGTCAGCAAAGTGATGTTTTGCTTTTTAATATGCTGTCTAGGTTAGTCATAGCTTTTCTTAAAGGAGCAAGCATCTTTTAATTTCAAGGCTGCAGTCACCATCTGCAGTGATTTAGGAGGCCAAGAAAATAGTCTTTCACTGTTTCCATTATTTCTATTTGCCGTGAAGTGCTGGGACTGGATACCATGATCTTTGTTTTCTGGATGTTGAGCTTTAAGCCAACTTTTTCTCTCTCCTCTTTCACTTTCATCAAGAGGCTGTTTAGTTTTTCTTCACTTTCTGCCATAAGGGTGGTGTCATCTGTATATCTGAGGTTGTTGATATTTCTCCCAGAAATCTTGATTCCAGCTTGTGCTTCCTCCAGCTCAGCATTTCGCTTGATGTACTCTGCATAGATGTTAAATAAGCAGAGTGACAATATACACCCTTGATGTACTCCTTTCCCAATTCGGAACCAGTCTGTTGTTCCTTGTCCAGTTCTAACTGTTGCTTTTTGACCTGCATACAGTTTCTCAGGAGGCAAGTAAGGTGGTCTGGTATTCCCATCTCTTGAAGAATTTTCCACACAAAGGCTTTGGCATAGTCAATAAAGCAGGCATAGATGTTTTTCTGGAACCCTCACTTTTTCAATGATCCAACAGATGTTGGCAATTTGATCTCTGGTTCCTCTGCCTTTTCTAAATCCAGCTTGAATACCTAGAATTTCATGGTTTCACATACTGTTGATGTCTGGCTTGGAGAATTTTGAGCATTACTTTGCTAGTGTGTGAGATCAGTGCAATTGTGCAGTAGTTTTAATATTTTGGCACTGCTTTTCTTTGGTATTAGAATGAAAACTGACCTTTTCCAGTTCTGTGGCCACTGCTAAGTTTTCCAAATTTGCTGGCATATTGAGTGCAGCACTTTTACCGCTTCATCTTTTAGGATTTGAAAGAGCTCACCTGGAGTTCATCACCTCCACTAGCTTTGTTCATACCGATGCTTCCTAAGGCCCACTTGACTTTTCATTCCAGGATGTCTGGCTCTAGGTGAGTGATCACACTCTCATGATTATCTGGGTCATGAAGATCTTTTTTGTATAGTTCTTCTGTGTATTCTTGCACCTCTTCTTAATATTGTCTGCTTCTGTTAGGTCTATACCATTTCTGTCTTTGTGCCCAACTTTGCATGAAATGTTCCCATGATATTTTTAATTTTCTTGAAGAGATCTCTAGTCTTTCCTATTCTATCATTTTCCTCTGTTTATTTGCATTGGTCACTTAAGAATACTTTCTTATCTCTCCTTGCTTTTCTCTTGAACTCTGCATTCAAATGGGTATATCTTTCCTTTTCTCTTTTGCCTTTAGCTTCTCTTCTTTTCTCAGCTATTTGTAAGGCCTCCTCAGACAACCATTTTACCTTTTTGCAGTTCTTCTGGGGGATGATCTAGATCACTGCCTCCTATACAATCTTCAGGCACTCTGTCTATCAGATCTAATCCCTTGAATCTATTTGCCACTCCCACTGTATAATCATAAGGGATTTGATTTAGGTCACACCTGAATGGTCTAGTGGTTTTCTCTACTTTCTTCAGTTTACATCAAAATTTTTCAATAAGGAGTTCATGATCAGAGCCATAGTCAGCTCCCGGTCTTGTTTTTGCTGACTGTATAGAGCTTCTCCATCTTTAGCTGCAAAGAATATAATCAATCTGATTTTGGTATTGACCATGTAGTGATGTCCACATGTAGAGCCATCTCTTGTGTTGTTGGAAGAGGGTGTTTACTATGACCAGTGCGTTCTCTTGGCAAACTGTGAGCCTTTTCTCTGTTTCATTTTGTACTCCAAAACCAAACTTGCCCATTACTCCAGATATCTCTTGGCTTTCTACTTTTGCATTCCAGTCCCCTATAATGAAAAGGGCATCTTTTTTGGGAGATAGTTCCAGAAGTCTTTTAGGACTTCATAGAACTATTCAACTTCAGCTTCTTCAGAATTACTGGTTTGGGCATAGACTTGGATTACTGTGATATTGAATGGTTTGCCTTGGAAATGAATAGAGATCATTGTGTCATTTTTGAGATTGCATTCAAGTACTGCATTTCAGACTCTCTTGTTGACTCTGAGGACTACTCCATTTCTTCTAAGGGATTCTTGCCCACAGTAGTTGATGCAATGGTCATCTGAGTTAAATTCATCCATTCCAGTCCATTTTAGTTCGCTGATTCCTAGAATGTTGACGTTCACTCTTGCCATCTCGTTTGACCACTTCCAATTTGCCTTGATTCATGGAGCTAACATTCCAGGTTCCTATGCAGTACTGTTCTTTACAGCATGGGATTTTACTTCCTTCGCCAGTCACATCCACAACTGGGTTTTTTTTTTTTTTTTCCTCTCGCTTTACTCTGTCTCTTCATTCCTTCTGGAGTTATTTCTCCACTCTTCTCCAGTAGCATATACTGGGCACCTACCGACCTGGGAAGTCCATCTTTCAGTGTCATACCTTTTTGCCTTTTCATACTGTCCATGGGGTTCTCAAGACAAAAATACTGAAGTGGTTTGTTATTGCCTTCTCCCTTGCCTTCTTCTTTTTCCATACTAGATAATGATTCAGACATTCTAATTATTAGGGCATGGAGCTATCTTTTAGGGGTCATGATTCAACTCATTATGGTCAATGAAATACCAAAATCTAGAAGAAAATAGAAGGAAGTCAGGGAACCCTTTGCTTTTAAGGTATTTTGAACCTGACAGAAAGTTTTATTTTTAAAGACAAAAAACAATCCATGATGAGTAACTACTTCTGTGTTTATCATGATCCTATACATGAATACATGCCATTTAAACATCACAAAACCTTAATCAGCAAATGATTATCCTGAGTGATTTGTAGTGGATTTCAAGAATTTCAGGGACATTATATGACTGTTCTAATTTCTCCAGCCATAATGCTCCCAAGTGTGAAACCCAGGACTCCTACCCACATTTTTCTGAGCCAAAACTCAGCTTTTAAGAATAAAGAATATAATAATTAGTATAGTTAGTGTTAACTAGTGAAGTTGTTCAGTCGTGTCCGACTCTTTGCAACCCCATGGACTGTAGCCCACCAGGCTCCTCCATCCATGAGATTCTCCAGGCAAGAGTACTGGAGTAGGTTGCCGTTTCCTTCTCCAGGGGATCTTCCCAACCCAGGGATTGAACCTGGATCTCCCACATTGTAGGCAGACGCTTTACCGATTGAGCCACCAGGGAAGTCATCAGGGAAGTGTTAACTAGAAGAATATATTAATATTTTCTTTTATATTTTGAGTGTGATATGCTTACTATAAGTTTGTTTTCTTTTTATTATCTCAGAATAAGGACAGCATTCTGGATTATTTTACCAGCTACCCAGTCATTGTTAGAACTGCTACTACCCTGAACTGGTAAGCCAATAAAAGTAGCCTTTAATAGCAAGAATCTTTCAGCCATATGCCTATGGGGCTTGCTGCCAAAGCAATCCTGATGCATCTCATACAGACAAAGAAAATGGAACCTCTGAGCCAGAGGTAACATCAGCAGAACTGATGAAATGAGAAGCTGTGCTCGCAGGCTTCAGTAGAATCATCATCTCTTCCCATTTACTGATATATTCTTACTGAGGATAAGGAAAGGCTTTTTGAGGCAGGCTTACCATTGATCAATTCCAGAATGCTTGGAGGTGAGGGAAGCTTAGCTTATACATGAAGCGCAAAGAATCTACATTTTATTAGGCTGAGCATCACATAGGCTGTTTTGCCTTAAAGCATAAATGAAGATCAAAGTGGAAAAGAGATTTAGTGGCACAATTTGATAGATCACTGTTTTTTTTAAAAAAGAAATCATATAATGAACTAATAATAGAAGATAAGAAACTTTGAAAACTCTAAGGGAACTGGGCTATTTCCAGTTATAACACTGTTTGATGAAATTATTTTGAAGTTTTAGTAAGCTTCAGGCTTTGAGAGATCAAGCTATAAATCTGATAGATTGACCCTTCCTAATTTGTAGTTTTGTTTTCTTGTTCTTCACTTTTTGATGGCATGAGTACTTCTAAGCCACCAGTTGATGACAAGACAAAGAGCAAATGATTGTATTAGTGTGGATCTTGATCTACATTTTGTGCTCATTAAAAAGAGAAAAAGTGTAATTTGTGGACCAAGAGTTATCAAAGATGGTCATTCCTTTCATGGCTTTGTTTAATCTCATTTTGTAGCCTTGCTGCTGCTAAGTCACTTCAGTCATGTCCGACTCTGTGCGACCCCATAGACGTCAGCCCACCAGGCTCCCCCGTCCCTGGGATTCTCCAGGCAAGAGTACTGGAGTGGGTTCCTTAGTGTCTGGAAAACGTATCTGTTAGTTGCTTAGTCGTGTCTGACTCTTGGCAACCTCATGGACTTGTAGTCTGCCAGCCTCCTCATTTCTTGAAGAATACTGCAGTGGGTTGCCATTTCTAGTTTCTTAATAAAGAAATATGTGATGACTCTAGATACATTGCATTTATAAGACCTTCAACGTTAAACCTACAAACTCAGGATCTTCTGTATATTCCTGGCCTCTCCTTTTCTCCCAATTTCAGCCTAAGCAGAGGTGCAGCCTGTCAAAGGGAATATATTTTCTTTTGGTCACCCCTGCTCACAGCTGATCCTCATTAGGGAAAACAAACTTCACTTTAAATAGAACTACTGAGGGCTAAGGCAGAGGTCAATGTAAATTAGTTCACAAAGTGAGACTTCAATAGTTACCTAGTAGAGAGGCAGGAAGCCATATAAATAGACACATCAATTTGAAAGAAAAGGCCTAAGGCCTGTTTTGTTCAAAGCTAAGCCTTTAAGTGAGTCTCTCTCCTGTCTCTCAGCTTTCTTTTTTCTCTTTCACAGATGTTTACCTGCCTATGAATAAGCACTGAACATCCTTTTTGAAGTTTGTTTCCATGCAACATCTGTGAGAATTTTGGCTTTAGGTCTTACTTCAAAGCTTCTGTACCTAATGATAGCCTCCAACAGATGATTCAAGAGTAAAGCACACCCTCCCAGGAAGGCATTTCCATGTGACACAATTTTTGATGTTTAATAGCAGCATAAACTTTCAAAAGGCAAACAAGATATGTTGGGTGCATGTTAGGAGACAAATCAACTTTTCTGTGCCAAAGAAATGATACCAAAATCGTAAAATGAGTTTCTAATACTATATTTTTGGCAAATCTCAACTTGAATTTTTCTTAGCTCTAAAAAATAGCAGAGCCTCTATTTAGTAAATGTCTTGATACTGAAAAGAAAAGCAAAGCCAATGCCTTGAACAAGCTCAGAAATTAACTATCGTGTGTTGTTGTTGCACAGAGACTTGTCCTAATAATCTTATACAGTCTACCATATTTAAACTTTACAATAAGGCAGGAGCTCAGTACTAGATTTACCTAATTTTACAGATGAGGAAGCTGTTATTTTAAAAAATCGTGTGAATTTTCCAAAATGACATAACTAATATTGGACGAAATCAAAATTTAAACTCACTAGATTTACCAAGTACATGGAATCATTACTTAAAGAATATTCCTAGAATAATGAATACTTTAACCTATCTTATGTATAGCCACTTTTATATTTTTAAGAAACAGGGGAGACAATCAGTTCAGTTCAGTCACTCAGTTGTGTTCGACTCTTTGTGACCTCATGGACTGCAGCTAAACAGGCCTCCCTGTCCATCACCAACTCCTGGAGTTTACTCAAATTCATGTCCATTGAATCGGTGATGCCATCCAACCATCTCATCCACTGTCGCTCCCTTCTCCTCCTGCCCTCAATCTTTCCCAGCATCAGGGTCTTTTCAAATGAGTCAGTTCTTCACATTAGGTGGCCAAAGTATTTGAGTTTCAGCTTCAACATCAGTCCTTCCAATGAACACCCAGGACTGGTTTCCTTTACGATGGACTGGTTAGATCTCCTTGCAGTCCAAGGGACTCTCAAGAGTCTTCTCCAACACCAAGTCCAAAAGCATCAATTCTTTGGTGCTCAGTTTTCTTTATAGTCCAACTCTCACATCCATACAGGACTACTGGAAAAACCATAGCCTTGACTAGATGGACCTTTGGAGGCAAAGTAACGTCTCTGGTTTTGAATATGCTGTCTAGGTTGGTCATAACTTTCCTTCCAACGAGTAAGCATCTTTTAATTTCATGGCTGTAATCACCATCTGCAGTGATTTTGTAGCCTAGAAAAATAAAGTCAGCCACTGTTTCCACTCTTTCCCCATCTACTTCCCATGTAGTGATGAGACCAGATTCCATGATCTTAGTTTTCTGAATATTGAGCTTTACACCAACTTTTTAACTCTCCTCTTTTACTTTAATCAAGAGACTCTTTCAGTTCAGTTCAGGCGCTCAGTCGTGTCTGACTCTTTGTGACCCCATGAATTGCAGCACACCAGGCCTCCGTGTCCATCACCAACTCCCGGAGTTCACTCAGACTCATGTCCATTGAGTCAGTGATGCATTCCAGCCATCTCATCTTCTGTCATCCCCTTCGCCTCCTGCCCCCAATCCCTCCCAGCATCAGAGTCTTTTCCAATGAGTCAACTCTTTGCATGAGGTGGCCAAAGTACTGGACTTTCAGCTGTAGCATCATTCCCTCCAAAGAAATCCCAGGGCTGATCTCCTTCAGAATGGACAAGTTGGATCTCCTTGCAGTCCAAGGGACTCTCAAGAGTCTTCTCCAACACCACAGTTCAAAAGCATCAATTCTTTGGCACTCAGCTTTCTTCACATTCCAACTCTCACATCCACGCATGACCACTGGAAAAACCATACCCTTGACTAGACAGACTTTTGTTGGCAAAATAATGTCTCTGCTTTTGAATATGCTGTCTAGGTTGGTCATAACTTTCCTTCCAGGGAGTAAGCGTCTTTGAATTTCATGGCTGCAGTCACCATCTGTAGTGATTTTGGAGCCCCCCAAAATAAAGTCAGACACTGTTTCCACTGTTTCCCCATCTATTTCCCTTGAAGTGATGGGACCAGATGCCATGATCTTCGTTTTCTGAATGTTGAGCTTCAAGCCAACCTTTTCACTCTCCACTTTCACTTTCATCAAGAGGCTTTTTAGTTCCTCTTCACTTTCTGCCATAAGGATGGTGTCATCTGCATATCTGAGGTTATCGATATTTCTCCTGGCAATCTTGATTCCAGCTTGTGTTTCTTCCAGTCCAGCGTTTCTCATGATGTACTCTGCATATAAGTTAAATAAGCAGGGTGACAATATACAGCCTTGATGTACTCCTTTTCCTATTTGGAACCAGTCTGTTGTTCCATGTCCAGTTCTAACTGTTGCTTCCTGACCTGCATATAGGTTTCTCAAGAGGCAGGTCAGGTGCTCTGATATTCCCATCTCTTTCAGAATTTTCCACAGTTTATTGTGATCCACAGAGTCAAAGGCTTTGGCATAGTCAATAAAGCAGAAGTAAATGTTTTTCTGGAACTCTCTTGCTTTTATTTCTTCACTTTCTGCCATAAGGGTGGTGTCATCTGCATATCTGAGGTTATTGATATATATATATATATATAGATAGATAGATAGATAGATATAGAAGACAATATGAAACACTTATCAAGGACATATAGGTTTATACTGTGTTGGTCGAATTTAGGTTGCAAGTTATTCATTGTAATAACAATGTCCAATGAACACTGCTAGAATTTAAGCTGGATAAATGGGTTGATTGTTCATTTATCCCCAAAGTAGCTCCAGTTATCATAAATATACGTGCAAGATACCATGGCTCCTATAGGAAAATGACAAGAAATTGTCAGACCTTCTTTATGTCATTAAGACAAGATTCTTCGGTTCACAGGTATTCTATATAGTTTTTTTTTCCAGTAAAAAAAAATATTTGATATCTACATTTACCATTATAGGTCCTGGATGACTTTTATCATTGTGTTCAAAATAGCTTTAACAAAATAAAATAATCTGAATAATAACATCAAAAATCATGTAAGTAAAATTTTGAATCAGCCAAGTGAATATCATCCACTATTTCCAGGAGAAATAGTGAATATGAGATTTTGTGAGGTTGTTTTAGCATGCTTGTTAGCTAGTCAATAGTGGCATGCTTTAAAATGAGAGTTGGTTACTCTGAATTTATGAACAAATTTTGTCACTATCAAAAGCATTTACAGTGTAAAGTTTATTTTGTCAATAACTATCAAATCTTAATGGTAAACAAGAAAAGCCACTCTTGTCTCAAGGCATTTTATGATCTCCTAAAAATCAAACCCTAACAACAGAAGACCAAAAAACTTTATTATATAGTTATAACATGCTATTTATTTTTTGATAGTGATGGGTACTATAAAAAAGACCACAATATTAAAGAAATATATTGTGGATGTTCTATATACATTTTAGAAGTACCATGAACTGCTCATCTTAAATCATGAGAGAAAGCCCAGAACTTTAAATACTAGCAGTGGGAAACTGAGTAGACCTGGTCTGAAGCAGAGATATAACCTTAGATGTGCATGTGTGAGTGCTCAGTTGCTCATATCCAACTCTTTGCGACCCCATGGACTATAGCCAGACAAACTTCTCTGCCCATAGAATTTTATAGGCAAGAGTACTTGAACGGATTGCTTTTTGCTGCTCCAGGGATCTTTGCAACCCAGAGATAGAATCCATGTCTCCTGCACTGGAGGTGGGTTCTTTACCACTGAGCCACTTGGAAAGCCCAACTTTTAGACACATGTATAGTATTTCTCTTGTGTACATCGAGGAATAAAAAATAAGACACTGATGTGAAATGGATCTCTATCAAAAAGACCAACTCAACAATCCTGAAGAGCAAGAACCTCAGATGCACTTCTACTACCAAAGCTGTCCTTACTAATAGATTTTGTAGTGAAATTTTTTGGAGAACTGATGCCATCTTCTTTTGCATGTGTCTTAGGCACAAATTCACTATTCTTAGTGTCTTTTGTCCACTTATAATGATATATAAAATAAAAACCCACCAGGAGAATTAATATATTACCTTGTGTTCATTCACACTATGGATGTTCATTGCCTATTCACAGACAGGTGAGCCTCTGTGAGAGAGATAAAAAGATAGACTCACAGAGGGTTAGCTTTGAACAAAACTGGCTACTGGTCCTTTCTTTCAAATTGATGTTTCAGTACAACTTCTTGCCTCTCTACTAAGTAACTACTGCTCTTCTTTTATTAGGATACATTTCGATATTGCCTGGCTATTTAGGCATTCAGGAAAGAGAGAAGGGAAATGAGGAAAAAATTCTACAAATATAATTTGAAAAAATGAATAGCAGAGTACCAAAGTTGATTTTCAACTACTGAATACATTTTACATACAGAAGCCAATGGCCAGCGTTTCAGCCCCTGAAAGTTCATTCTTTTTTTTCAGATACTTCTATAAATTCTAGAATAGTTTGTGCAGTCATGCAAATCACAAAGTCTATTAGGAAGAAGGAAGTCAAATGGAGGTTTGCATATATACATTTACCGTCCTTTTCATACATGGATGGCAGTTTGTCAGAAAGTGTTTTCTGTACGGAGGCCTAGAGTCATTTCTCTCTGGTGACAGCACTGGGAAAAGAGCAAAGGGGCAACCATCCGGGGAGATCCATGCCACCTCTCCATTGACAACGTAGTCCTGTTCACAGACTCCACAGAGAAAGATAAATTGATTGCTTGGAAGAAATGGGCAGTGAAAGTCAAATAAATTGTTGAAAATGTGCTGGGGTTTGTCCTCCAAGAGTGGAAAAGACTTCTCTACAGATGTTTTTGCCTGTAAATTTCAAAATTACTTGTACTTAAAATTGCAAACACTTTAAAGAGGGCTTTATTTATAGATGTTTCTTTCAAAAATTCTGGATTAGAATACTCTGGTGTGATATTGGGAAAAAATATCTATCAGGCTGTGGAGAACTATAGAATTAAAAAGTTAAATCTGATATACAATTTCAAAGAGATGAACACATTAAGATAGTGACAGAAAGTATAATTTCCACAGGAAAAAAAATGTTAATATAGATGACAGAATTTAAGGGACTGATTTATTTTGTTTGTACACTGAGAAAAAAAACATGAGTAATCAGTAAGAAAATAAAAATTTTGTGTAAGCTACAAGACATTTTCTCTATCAAAATATCATCTTCCTCAAACTGCAATCCATTAAGGAAGCTCCTGCTAATGTGTTATGTGTTTATTGGATATAGGATGAAACACAAGAAAGACATATATCCATTTATTTTCTACCCAAATATATTCGAAGTAAAATTTTGGAGATTACAATGAATGTCAAATTTGCTCTACTATTCTATCTTAGCAAGTAATATCTGTGCAAAAAGTTGTTCTATGGAAGATTAGATGTTTTGATCTCATACTATTTTAGCAATTCTTCAGGAAACATTTGTCTCATATGCATGAATGCTTAAGTATCATAAATCAATTTAACTGTGAGGATTTGTATGCTAAATCTGAACATTTACTTTTATGTAATATATTTTGATGGTATTCCCTATAATTTTTTAATTACAATTATTCCGCACATTATTTGCTTGGTTTTGTAGGTTTATTCTTAGGTTTTAGGTTGACAGTTGAAAAATGCAATGTTTAAGTAATAAAATGTTCCAAATCCAAACTGTAACACTTTAAAATTTATACTTGCTAATAGAGTGCTGGAGTGGATTGCCATTTCCTTCTCCAGAATAATACCTATCAAGCATTGTTTTTAGCCATAATGCCATAAAGTCTTAAAATAAAATTCCAGTTCTCAGATGGCTTAAGTCTAATCAGGGAGAGAGTATAGATATTAAATCTATTACATTATCGTAAGGTCAATATAAAATTATATTAAATGCTATTATAAACTATTAATCATAAGTAAATTACTTAATTAAATGATATAATGATGAATACTATATTATACATAATTCATAATATATCCCAACTTATAAATATATACTTATGTCTAAGTTTATCATGAAATTAAAAGACGCTTACTCCTTGGAAGAAAAGTTATGACCAACCTAGATAGCAAAATCAAAAGCAGAGACATTACTTTGCCAACAAAGGTCCGTCTAGTCAAGGCTATGGTTTTTCCAGTGACCATGTATGGATGTGAGAGTTGGACTGTGAAGAAAGCTGAGTGCCAAAGAATTGATGCTTTTGAACTGTGGTGTTGGAGAAGACTCTTGCGAGTCCCTTGGACAGCAAGGAGATCCAACCAGTCCATCCTAAAGAAAATCACTCCTGAATAGTGAAACTCTTAAATAGCTGAAACTGCAATACTTTGGCCACCTGATGGGAAGAACTGACTCATTAGAAAAGACCCTGATGCTGGGAAAGATTGAGGGCAGGAGGAGAAGGGGACAACAGAGGATGAGATGGTTGGATGGCATCACCAACTCGATGGACATGCTGCTGCTTCTGCTAAGTCGCTTCAGTCCTGTCCGACTCTGTGCGACCCCATAGACAGCAGCCCACCAGGCTCCCCTGTCCCTGGGATTCTCCAGGCAAGAACACTGGAGTGGGT
>NW_011494911.1:340367-343896 GCF_000754665.1 Bison bison bison | reverse complement strand
GGATGTGACTTTGAGTGAACTCCGGGAGTTGGTGATGGACAGGGAGGCCTGGCCTGCTGCGATTTATGGGGTCGCAAAGAGTCAGACACGACTGAGCGACTGAACTGAACTGAACTGAAGTTTATCTATAATTTATATGAATATATAATAAATTTAATGGATTTTTTAAAATTAAAATTAACTTTGATGTTATAAAAAATGATCAACAATTATTAGCCACAGATAACAGGACTATGACTGTAGCTGCTACTGCTACTGCTAAGTCACTTCAGTCGTGTCCGACTCTTAGCGACCCCGTGGACTGCAGCCTACCAGGCTCCTCCGTCCATGGGATTTTCCAGGCAAGAGTACTGGAGTGGGCTGCCATTGCCTTCTCCGAGCTATTTCTTTAAATCTCCTCAAATCTTTTTATGAAAAGACAGATCAAAAGAGATGAAATAAGTAATTCACAGATGACACATTCACCAGAAATCCTCTAAGACCCTCTGAGGGGGGATGTGTGGCCAAACCATTCCAGGGCATCAGATCCATGCTGGGTCAGCTGCAGCCCAGTGGCAGAAGGGAAGAGAAAGCTGAACACCGAAGGACCATACACCTCATGGAACCCAGGAGTAACAGACAAAAACTTCACTTCAAAAGTATCTAGAACAGTCTGCAATACTATAAAAAGAACTTGTAGGCTCCAGGTTTCAGATATATTAAAAAAATAAATAAAGAGCCAAGGAAGCACCCTGGGGCAAAAAGATCAAACCATAACAGCCTAAATCCTTAGGCATCACTTGAATGTACCACAAATAGGCTTTTTCAGAAAGACAGACCTACCCTGAAGGAAAGCTTTTGGGGACATAATCCATGCTGAGAAGATAGGAGCACTAGGAATTCCAAAGAAAGATTGCTTAGATACCAGAAGTAAATGGATCCAGAGTATACAGACTTCAGAAGGCAATATTCCAAAATACCATGGTATTGAAAGTGAATTGTTACTTTAGAAAGCACGCAGGACAACAGTGTTACAGTCACACTAATGCAGACATGGCATCACCAGAAGTTGGTGATGGACAGGGACGCCTAGGGTGCTTTAGTCCATGGGGTTGCAGAGTTGGACATGACTGAGTGACTGTGACTGAACTGAACACAGAGATGTGGAGCCATGGCCACACAGAAAGGACATGTTTTGAATACTGGACAGTAACAACAGGAAAGGACTTCCTTGAGCACGAAGCTCATCATGACTCCTACAAATGAAGTTCCTACTACAAAACCTACTGTATCATTCAGGGTTCTCCAGAGAACAGAACAAATAGGAGATGGACCTCTCCCTCTAAAGAGATTTATTACAAGAAAGAACTCATATCAATGTTGTGAAGTTTCAAGATCTGCAGTCAGCATATGGAGACCAGGAACAGCTGATGCTGTCTTCCAGTCTGAGTTCAAAGGCCTGGAGCACCAGGAGAGCTAGTGGTGTAAATTCTGGTAGAAAGCCTATAGGACTGAGAGCTAAGAATTCAGTTTCATGTTCCACTTTGAATCTGAAGGAAGGAAAATAACAATGGCCCAGCTAACAGGCAGTTAGACTGGAAGTGTTTCCTTTAACTCAGCACTTTTTTGTTCTTTTCAGGCCTTCCATTGATTGGATTAAATCTACTTACCTTCAGTTCAGTTCATTCACCCAGTCTTGTCCAACCCTTTGTGACCCAATGGACTGCAGTACACCAGGCCTCCCTGTCCAACATCCTGGAGCCTCCTCAAACTCATGTACATCGAGTCCATGATGCCATCCAACCCTCTCATCCTCTGTCATCCTCTTCTCCTGCCTTCAGTCTTTCCCAGCAACAGGGTCTTTTCAAATGAGTCAGTTCTTCCCATCAGGTGGCCAAAGTATTGGAGTTTCAGCTTCAGCATCAGTCCTTCCAATGAATATTGGGCTGATTTCCTTTAGGAGTAACTGGTTGGATCTCCTTGCAGTCCAAGGGACTCTCAAGAGTCTTCTCCAACACCACAGTTCAAAAGCATTAGTTCTTCAGTGCTCAGCTTTCTTTATAGTCCAACTCTCATATCTATACATAACTACCAGAAAAACCATAGCTTTGACTAGACGGACCTTTGTTGGCAAAGTAACGTCTCTGCACTTTAATATGCTGTCTAGGTCAGTCATAGCTTTTCTTCTAAAGAGTAAGCATCTTTTAATTTCATGGCTGCAATCACCATCTGCAGTGATACTGGAGTGCCCCAAAATGAAGTCTCTTACTGTTTCCATCATTTCCCCATCTATCTGCCATGAAGTGATGGGGCCAGATGTCATGATCTTAGTTTTCTGAATGTTGAGCTTGAAGCCAATTTTTTCACTTTCCTTACTTTCATCAAGGAGAAGGCAATGGCAACCCACTCCAGTACTCCTGCCTGGAAAATCCCGTGGACGGAGGAGCCTGGTGGGCTGTAGTTCATGGGGTCGCTAAGAGTCGGACACGACTGAGCGACTTCACTTTCACTTTTCACTTTCATGCATTGGCGAAGGAAATGGCAACCCACTCCAGTGTTCTTGCCTGGAGAATCTCAGGGAGGGGAAGCCTGGTTGGCTGCCATCTATGGGGTCGCACAGAGTTGGACACGACTGAAGCGACGCAGCAGCAGCAGCACTTTCTTTTTTTTTTTTTTTTCTAATTTTATTTTATTTTTAAACTTTACATACTTGTATTAGTTTTGCCAAATATCAAAATGAATCCGCCACAGGTATACATGTGTTCCCCAGCACTTTCATCAAGAGGCTTTTTAGTTCTTCTTTGCTTTCTGCCATAAAAAAGGTGTGTGGTGTCATCTGCATATCCGAGGTTATTATTTTTCCCGGCAATCTTGATTCTAGCTTGTGCTTCATCCAGCCTGGCATTTTGCATGATATACTCTGCATATAAGTTAAATAAGCAGGGTGAAAATATACAGGCTTGACCACTCCTTTCTCAATTTAGAACCTACCTTAGTGAGGGCAATCTTCTTTACTAAATCTTCTGATTCCAATGTTAATCTCCTCTAGAAACAGGCTTGGGCTTCCCAGGTGGCTCAGTGGTAAAGAATCTGCCCTCCTATGCAAGACAGGCAGGTCAGAAAGATCCCCTGGAGTAAGAAATGGCAACCCACTCTAGTATTCTTGCCTGAAAAATTCCATGGACAGAGGAGGCTGGGGGACTCCAGTCCATGAGGTCACAAAGAGTTGGACATGACAGAATGCACACACACAGAAACAGCCTCACACACCCAGGGTAAATTTAACCAAATGTTTGGTCACCTTGTGGCATAAAATTAACCATTACACCTCCCATGAAACTCATTTCTTTGAAACGTAAGTAGCAGAACAGGAATACTTTTGAAACCCTGGCAGAAAATTATAAAAATAATCGATTGCAGTAACAAGACCATAGATACTCAGGATGGAAGATATTCAAAGTAGTTAACTTACTGCCAAGTAGACAGTAAATCTCAAGAAATTATGTAATTTTGGAGCTTAGTTTTGGTCTTCCTTTTTTTTTTTTTTTTT
>NW_011494911.1:336078-340267 GCF_000754665.1 Bison bison bison | reverse complement strand
TTTTAAACAAGTTGGACATTTGGCAGTAGCAGTAGCTAGATTAGCCTTAGTAAGAATTCATGCTGTGCCCTCCAACTCTGCCATCATGACCACTTCATCCTCTAAATAAGAGTCTTACAAAATCCTTCTTGGTGCTAACTATTTGAATGGAATAATATTCTATACTCAAAGCAATGGATTCATGTACTACTGTCTGCAATGTTTAGATAGTAAGAGATGCCATTGGACTACATTATAGCAGAGGAAGAGTTACAACTCAAGGGCAAAATTTACAAATGTTTATCACACATTGGAAGTGAACAATAACTCTCCCTGATTCTCTTTTCTTATTGAAATAGAAAAAAATGTACATGCCCAAACAGTGTCCACACACCTGAACTTGAGACTCCATCTGTTCTAGTAAAGTTACCACATCTGTCAAGGCAGCGTCAATCAGGACAACCACTGGGCTTGCAGGAGTTACAGTCATCTTCCAGGAGCCGCCTGGTTCCTGCAGAGTCAGTGCTAGGTAATTAAACTGGATGTGATGAGGCCCACCATTCTTTCATCTGTTAGAAACTCATGACTGACACAAATCTCCTAAACTTTATAGTAAATACATCATACAATTTATATATTTTTACTAACTTTGTCATAGTAGGAATAGTTTCAGAGGCTTCCACTTTGCTTTCCCCATTTTGGTAGTTATTCAAGGCTTCCCTGGTGGCTCAGATGGTAAAGAATTCACCTGCAATGCAGCAGACCCTGGTTCAATCCCTGGGTTGGGAAGATCCCCTGGAGAAGGAAAGGACAACCCACTCCAATATTCTTGCCTGGGAAACCCCATGGACAGAAGAGCCTGGAGGGCCTCAGCCCATGCAGTCACAAGAGTTGGACATGGCTAAGCATGCATGCGTGCACATATTCAGGGATCCAATTTGTGCCAAATTTCAAGTATGTTAATACCAATTAAACTTTCAGGCTCCAGGGAAATGACTACCAAGGAAATCTATGTAAACCATTTATAATGTCCTCTTACATATAGGAAGGCCACAATAATGTTTTAAAGTATTCATAGTTCAGTGTCACAGAGATCAGATACCCTATGTCAACAGTGCGAGAAACAGAGTAATCCCTATCTCCCAATATACAGTCAACTGAGTAAATGGTCCTCATTTTCTTTGGGGAAAAACTCAGCAAATCATTGTTGTGTAAACATGCTATGGTGCTGCCATCCACTTGGAACTAATGTTAAGTGAGTTTTGATTTTTGAACAATGGTCTCTGGTGTGAGACATATGCAAGGAATCATGACATTTTTATTAGTGTGGTTATCATCAGATGTCCAGACACCAAACCTTGGTTTCTTCTGCTAGTTCAAGCTGAGTAGTGCAGTTGTCAGCTACCAATCTATTTTGCCCCTCTGGAGGTCATATTCTATTAACCATCCTGTAGTTTCTCATGTATTTGGTTCTCAGGGCTTCTACCCCAACTTTGCTAGTCATCACAATATCTGTGGTTAAGTACAACCTGGTTACTGCCAATTAACACTGCCACCTAGTCTCCGCTGTTCAAAGTCCATTCACGGACATCATTTTCAGCTATATAAATTCTTTAAAAAGCATTTCGTATCTCCAATGCTAAACTGAAAAGTGGAGCCACTATAGAACTTAATGCTTCTTTCTCACCAGGCATTCATGTGGCCATGAAAAAGTGTGTGTCTATTGCCAACAAAGGGTCTAGTCAAAACTATGGTTTTTCCAGTAGTCATGTATGGATGTGAGTGTTGAGCTATGAAGAAAGCTGAGTGCCAAAGAACTGATGCTTTTGAACTGTGGTGTTGGAGAAGACTCTTGCGAGTCCCTTGGACAGCAAGGAGATCCAACCAGTCCATCCTAAAGAAAATCACTCCTGAATAGTGAAACTCCTAAATAGCTGAAACTGCAATACTTTGGCCACCTGATGGGAAGAACTGACTCATTAGAAAAGACCCTGATGCTGGGAAAGATTGAGGGCAGGAGGAGAAGGGGACAACAGAGGATGAGATGGTTGGATGGCATCACCAACTCGATGGATGTGACTTTGAGTGAACTCTGGGAGTTGGTGACGGACAGGGAGGCCTGGCCTGCTGCGATTTATGGGATCGCAAAGAGTCAGACACGACTGAGCGACTGAACTGAACTGAAGTTTATCTATAATTTATATGAATATATAATAAATTTAATGGATTTTTTAAAATTAAAATTAACTTTGATGTTATAAAAAATGATCAACAATTATTAGCCACAGATAACAGGACTATGACTGTAGCTGCTACTGCTACTGCTAAGTCACTTCAGTCGTGTCTGACTCTGTGCGACCCCATAGACGGCAGCCCACCAGGCTCCCCCGTCCCTGGGATTCTCCAGGCAAGAACACTGGAGTGGGTTGCCATTTCCTTCTCCAAATGCATGAAAGTGAAAAGTGAAAGTGAAGTTGCTCAGTCGAGTCTGACTCTGAGTGACCCCATGGACTGCAGCCTACCAGGCTCCTCCATCCATGGGATTTTCCAGGCAAGAGTACTGGAGTGGGTTGCAATTGCCTTCTCCCAATGGACATGAGTTTGAGTAAACTCTAGGAGTTGGCGATGGAAAGGGAGGCCTGGCTGCTGCAGTCCATTGGGTCGTGAAGAGTCAGACACGACTGAGCGACTGAACTGACTGACTGAACTGGGCCTTTCCAAAGAACGTAACAATCATGCTCATTTTCTGACTGTACCTATTACATCCATTTGAGCATGTCTGCTTCTCTGAACTTTTTAATCTCTTTATCCATCATCTGACATGGCAGTTCACACATTTCAATTTTGCTCAGGTTGGCCAGTGTGTGCACCATGCCACTGGGAGCCACTTTATTAATTTGTAAAATATTCTGAGTTTCTTTCCAGAAGGCTAAATCCTTTATCTCCCAAGAATATTCTCAAGTAAATAAACTCTTTCCTTTCAATTCTATGTTCCAGTTCCTTTAATAAATAATCTTGTAACCCAATGTCATGCATACTTTCCAGATGTCTACTAATACATATCAGATAGATTGGCAGCATCTTAAAACTTTAATACTTTCATTACTTAAGAAGCCCAACGCATCTTCTGTTGGTTGGCATTGTGTCTTAAAACCTAGGTATATGGCCAGGAAGAAGATAGAGGGCAGATCTTGAGTGCCTCTCAGGATTATTTGAGATGATTGTGCTTAATAGAGACAAATGGAATATTTCTGCAGGCTTAGATGGTTCACAAGAGTCAGAGGAATCAAAGTCTTCAGAAGAAATCATCCATATGTCTAGATCCTGTGTGTTAGGGATCCAGATTTTCCTAATGGGGCACTGCTCCTGGCCCAACCAATCTGCTGAGTTTAACCTCCTTTGAAGTTAGTCATGCAGAATGATAAATCTCAGGCCTCATGCTAGGCTTTCTCTGCATTCCTGCTGCAAGACATGAGGGCTTCTTGGCTTCTACCAAGGAGTCCCTTTGGCTTTCACATCTCATTTTTAATTCATTCTTATTTTTGTCATCATCTATTATTATTCTGTAGAGAAATTACATCCCATGAAAGTGTGCCAGAGAGGGGGCTGGAATTATAGAAATTGAGGAAGGACCTAAAGGTTTCCTTGCTTCTGGATGAATTCATGTCTACATTCATAGTACTGTACTCCTACTTGTGAATCCCATCATTTTACTCCCTTTCCCAAATCTCTTTAGGATAAGCCATAAGCATGATACGTTAAGACTGTACTATCTGTCCTCTACCTAAATATTAAACTCATCTAATATGCACTCCAGACGGTAAAGAATCCACCTGCAATTCAGGAGACCTGGGTTTGACCCTTGGTTGGAAAGATTCCCTGGAGGAGGGAATGGAAACCCACTCCAGTATTCTTGCCTGGAGAATCCCCATGGACAGAGGAACTTGGTGGGCTACAGTCCATGGGGTTGCAAAGAGTTGAACACGACTGAGCAGCTATTTCAAATCCTGAAAGATGATGCTGTGAAAGTGCTGCACTCAATATGCCAGCAAATTTGGAAAACTCAACAGTGGCCACAGGACTGGAAAAGGTTAGTTTTCATTCCAATCCCAAAGAAAGGTAATGCCAAAGAATGCTCAAACTACTGCACAATTGCATTCATCTCACATGCTAGTAAAGTAATGCTTAAAATTCTCCATGCCAGGCTTCA
>NW_011494911.1:335058-335622 GCF_000754665.1 Bison bison bison | reverse complement strand
AACTGGAAATAGAACAACAGACTGGTTCCAAATAGGAAAAGGAGTTCATCAAGGCTGTATATTGTCACCCTGCTCATTTAACTTCTATGCAGAGTACATCATGAGAAACGCTGGACTGGAAGAAACACAAGCTGGAATCAAGATTGCCAGGAGAAATATCAATAACCTCAGATATGCAGATGACACCACCTTTATGGAAGAAAGTGAAGAGGAACTAGAAAGCCTCTTGATGAAAGTGAAAGTGGAGAGTGAAAAAGTTGGCTTAAAGCTCAACATTTGGAAAATGAAGATCACAGCATCCGGTCCCATCACTTCATGGGAAATAGATGGGGAAACAGTATCAGACTTTATTTTTGGGGGCTCCAAAATCACTGCAGATGGTGACTGCAGCCATGAAATTAAAAGATGTTTACTCCTTGGAAGGAAAGTTATGACCAACCTAGATAGCATATTCAAAAGCAGAGACATTACTTTGCCAACAAAAGTCTGTCTAGTCACAGCTATGGTTTTTCCTGTGGTCATGTATGGATGTGAGAGTTGGACTGTGAAGAAGGCTGAGCACCG
>NW_011494911.1:331215-334958 GCF_000754665.1 Bison bison bison | reverse complement strand
ATTGGAAAAGACTCTGATGCTGGGAGGGATTGGGGACAGGAGGAGAAGGGGACGACAGAGGATGAGGTGGCTGGATGGCATCACTGACTCGATGGATGTGACTTTGAGTGAACTCCGGGAGTTGGTGATGGACAGGGAGGCCTGGCGTGCTGCGATTCATGGGGTCACAAAGAGTTGGACATAACTGAGGGACTGAACTGACTGACTGACTGAGCAACTAAGCACAGCAAGCCAATTTACTTTACCTACTGAGTAGTATAGATGAAAATCCTAGACATAATATTTTATCAGGAAAAAAAATGACTAAAAAAAGCAAAAAAAAAAAAAAAACAAGACAAAACCTTTCCCAAATTTCTGCACACAAATTTAACAATAAACCTTTAATACTGAAAAAATATAGTCAGTGTATATATCCCCATGGTATATTATGCTATGCTATGCTATGCTAAGTCACTTCAGTTGTGTCCGACTCTGTGTGACCCCATAGACGGCAGCCACCAGGCTCCCCTGTCCCTGGGATTGTCCAGGCAAGAACGCTGGAGTGGGTTGCCATTTCCTTCTCCAATGCATGAAAGTGAAAAGTAAAAGCAAAGTCTCTCAGTCGTGTCTGACTCTCAGCGACCCCGTGGACTGCAGCCTACCAGGCTCCTCCATCCATGGGATTTTCCAGGCAAAAGTACTGGAGTGGGGTGCCATTGCCTTCTCCGATGGTATATTATAATTTATTTAAAAACTGTTTTATTTAAATCAGAATCCCAACAAGACTCAGAATACTGATAGGTTGGCTGATCATTTTCTTGTCTTTAAATCTACATGTTTCCCCTTTCTTTTTTTTCCCCATGAAGTTTATTCTTCCCTCTACATGGTTATTTGCCTTCTGTATTTTTCTGTGTATTTCTACAGGCTTTATTTTTAACATATTTCTTTGACTTTCATGATTTTTTAAAACACACAGATTTAACAAGATTTTTGATTCAGATTTGATTGGTGAGATTTCTTCATAGCTGATGTACTGTCCTTTTTATTACTTCACATCAGGCAGTACATATCTGGCAGTTTCAAGTTTTATGTTCTTAAAATTAATCACTAGGTTCATTTACTTAAAATCTCTTTAGAAATGCTATAATTCTTAAATACTAATACTTCTGGATATAGAATTTTCTCTATGGCTTTGAATGCCCAGAGCATACTTTTAAAATAATTATTATAATGCCATATGAGTAAAGAAATAAAGTAATTAGCAAGGATAAATGTATAGGAACACTTATTATAGAATGATTAGAGATAGAAAAAATTCAAAATACATTTAATATTAAGTAATAAAGACAGATAAGTTAATGTGATACTTGCATCACATGGAATGTTTTGTAACATGCTTTCAAAAATTTTTAACATGGAAAATGTTCTTAATGTATGCTACATTAAAAAGTGGTAATGACATACTTTTCCCTAAAAAAATACAAAAGCTTATCAGATGTAATTTCAAAAGCAAAGAACTGATATGTAATTTTAATTTCCTGGCTTTTCTGATTCTGTACTTCTGTAAATACACTAAATTTTAATTTTGGATAACAGATAATAAGAACCCAATATTGTTGTTGTTCAGTCGCCCAGTTGTGTCTGACTCTTTGTGACCCCATGGATGGCAGCACACCAGGCCCCCCGTCCCTCACCATCTCCCAGAGTTTGCCCATGTTCATGTCCATTGCATCAGTGATGCCATCCAGCCATCTCATCCTCTGGCACCGTCTTCTCCTTCTGCCCTGAATCATTCCCAGCATTAGCAATTTTTCCAATGAGTCATCTGTTCGCATCAGATGACCAAGATACTGAAGCTTCAGTTTCAGCATCAGTTCTAGCAGTGAATATTCAGGGTGGGTTGAGCTCCCTTAAGATAGACTGGTTTGACCTCATTGCTGTCCAAGGGACTCTCAAGAGTCTTCTCCAGCACGACTGTTCGAGGACATCAATACTTTGGCATTCTGCCTTCTTTACGGTCCAATATTAATAAATATAAAACCGATTTGAAATTATATATGGATGAATAAAGTTGTTTCTTTTGCCCTCAATAATTTGGTGCCAATAACCAAATAAAAGTTAATGAAAAATAATAAGTACATGTTTAATAAAAACAGAAAATGTGTTTTACCTCTCAAAAGATTGTTAGCATAAGGAAATATGATAAGATTGAGGAAGTACTGTGAGATCACAAGATTAACAATACAGATCTCAACAATGCAAAGCAAAGTTCTAAAATTTGGTGACTATCCTTGTGATTCCTGAATTAAATTCTGGGAAAAGGGGCAAGTTTCACCAGGAGACTTAATGAGTGTCAAGGAAACATATATCAAACCAAATTGTATGGATAAGGTTGTCCCCTATAGAATTGCTTACATAGCAACAAGTGAGGATAGCTCAATTTCCCCATAAGGATGGTGAATTATAAAGAATCTAGAATATATACTACTATGAAGGTACTTTGAAAAATGTATACATTATAAACAGACATGAAAAGTCTCTAAATCTTATCAAATAGAAAGCAGGATCCAAAATGATACATAGTATTAGTATAATGTTTATATATCTACCAATTTGAATAGTTTACATTTAACAAATTTAATTAAATGTACAGACAAAGCATTCATATTATTTTTATTTAAAATTTTGTTTTGTTGAACACTGATTAGTTTGAACATTTGATTGTATTTCATTTTTTTACATTTGCTTTTGTGAATTACTTCTTCCTAGCATTTGTTCAATATAATGTTTATCCCTTTTTTTTAATGAAAACGTTTGTCCCTATATTGATTACTTTGCATTACATACATTATTTCTCTATTTTGAGAT
The DNA here is from genome assembly GCF_000754665.1 of Bison bison bison. Classification (NCBI taxonomy): domain Eukaryota; kingdom Metazoa; phylum Chordata; class Mammalia; order Artiodactyla; family Bovidae; genus Bison; species Bison bison. The sequence goes on along the minus strand of NW_011494911.1, from coordinate 332,111 downwards.
TTGTTTAAACTTTTTGAAGCTTTTGGTTTATAAGAAAATCTATCTTGATGGCTACTTTTATTGTACAGCTCAGTTTCAATTATCTCCTATAATATTTCAGTAATTTTATGTTCTATATATTTCTGCCCTTATTCCATTTGGATTTGATTTTGATTTGTATTTTAAGATATATAGAAGGAGACTAACCATCTGCTAACAAATACGTAATATGTATTTTGCATTATCATATGATATTTGTGTCCTAGACAAATCATAGAATATAGCTTGCTACTGTAGCTGATGGGAAGAGTGAGGTAAGAGTGTATCCATAAAGGGAATAACTTATCATCAAGAGAAGAGCAGGTCCTTAGAGAGAAAACAGAAACTTAACAGAAAATGTTAACTTGCTGGGCGAGAGAAAATATATTTTGCTTTATTCATCTACTATGCTCTGCCTCTTGAGAAATTTGTATGCAGGTCAGGAAGTAACAGTTAGAACTGGACATGGAACAACAGACTGGTTCCAAATAGGAAAAGGAGTTCATCAAGGCTGTATATTGTCACCCTGATTATTTAACTTATATGCAGAGTACATCATGAGAAACACTGGCCTGGAAGAAACACAAGCTGGAATCAAGATTGCCAGGAGAAATATCAATAACCTCAGATATGCAGATGACACCACCCTTATGGCAGAAAGTGAAGAGGAACTCAAAAGCCTCTTGATGAAAGTGAAAGAGGAGAGTGAAAAAGTTGGCTTAAAGCTCAACATTCAGAAAACGAAGATCATGGCATCCAGTCCCATCACTTCATGGAAAATAGATAGGGAAACAGTGGAAAACAGTGTCAGACTTTATTTTTTTGGGCTCCAAAATCACTGCAGATGTGACTGCAGCCATGAAATTAAAAGACGCTTA
>NW_011494911.1:314330-331115 GCF_000754665.1 Bison bison bison | reverse complement strand
AGAGACATTACTTTGCCAACAAAGGTTCATCTAGTCAAGGCTATGGTTTTTCCTGTGGTCATGTATGGATGTGAGAGTTGGACTGTGAAGAAGGCTGAGCACCGAAGAATTGATGCTTTTGAAGTGTGGTGGTGGAGAAGACTCTTGAGAGTCCCTTGGACTGCAAGGAGATCCAACCAGTCCATTCTAAAGGAGATCAGTCCTGGGTGTTCATTGGAAGGAATGATGCTAAAGCTGAAACTCCAGTACTTTGGCCACCTCATGCGAAGAGTTGACCCATTGGAAAAGACTGATGCTGGGAGGGATTGGGGGGGCAGGAGGAGAAGGGGACAACAGAGGATGAGATGGCTGGATGGCATCACTGACTCGATGGATGTGAGTCTGAGTGAACTCCGGGAGTTGGTGATGGACAGGGAGGCCTGGCGTGCTGCGATTCATGGGGTCGAAAAGAGTCGGACAGGACTGAGCGATTGATCTGATCTGATGCTATAGAATGCCAACCACTTGAGAGTATTCACTTTTGATAGCAGGGGATAGGGTCTATTAAATAATTTTGATACCCACTAGCCACAGACATCACTTTGCTGACAAAGGTCTATATATTCAAGGTTATAGTTTTTCCAGTAGTCATGTACAGATGTGATATTTGGACCATGAAGAAGACTGAGCACTGAAGAATTGCTAGAGAAGACTCTTGAGAGTCCCTTGGACAGCAAGGTCAAACCAGTCAATCCTAAAGGAAATCAACCCTGAATATTCATTGGAAGTACTGATGCAGAAGCTCCAATACTTTGACCAACTGATATAAAAAGCTGACTAATTGGAAAAGATCCTGATGCTTGGAAAGATTGAGGGCAGGAGAAGAAGAGGGGGTGACAGAGGATAAGACGGTTGGATGGCACCATCTGCTCAATGAACATGAGTTAGAGCAAACTCTAGGAGACAGTGAAGGACAGGGGAGCCTGGCAGGCTACAATGCATGGGGTTGCAAAGAATTTTCAGATACAACTGAGAGAATAAACAACAGGAAGATCCCCTGGAATCGGAAATGGGAACCCACTCCAATATTCTTGCCTGGAAAATTCCATGGACGGAGAAGGCTGGTGGGCTACAGCCCATAGGGTCACAGAGTCCGACACGACTGAGCACTCACGATTGTGGCATTATGCTTTTATCAGATCAAATGTTCAGTAATTATCAGCTTCATCTTGACTTTATCTTCAGAAATGTTGAAAGGAATCTGAAACTAGTAACTGATAAATCACTATGTCACTTTCTGGATTAAAAAAAAAAAAGAATCTCATAATTTATAAAAGTTACCAGTGTGGTGTTACCTAATTTTGCCTTGTACTTTTGTAGCCTTATAATTTTTGATAAAAAAAAAAATCAAAGCTTATCAACTAGCCCTTCCTTTTACATTAACAAGGCATCTTTTCCATTCAATATTTTATCACTTGATTTTTTTCATGAAGTTACAATTTTCTGTAGATTGGATTTTATGTTCTACTTTTCTCTCTTCACACCTCATTTCTATTATTTTCCTCTGAATTCTGAGAAAAATTGCTGAGTATGTATTTAATTGTGTTGATTTTCTAAGGAATCTAATTTGCTGCTTACTGCTGCTGCTGCTGCTAAGTCGCTTCAGTCGTGTCTGACGCTGTGCGACCCCATAGATAGCAGCCCACCAGGCCCCGCAGTCCCTGGGATTCTCCAGGCAAAAACACTGGAGTGGGTTGCCATTTCCATGTCCGATTCTTAGCGACCCCATGGACTGCAGCTTACCAGGCTCCTCCGTCCATGGGATTTTCCAGGCAAGAGTACTGGAGTGGGGTGCCATTGCCTTCTCCCGCTTACTGCTATGTCAATGATTTTAAATTTGATAATTCTATTTTTAATCAGAAATAATAATTTTTCTATAGAATAATTCTATAGAATTTCTATAGAATAATCTATAGAATAATTTTGTGAATTAAGAGGTAATGATAGCTTTGAATTGCATTGAAAATGGAAGTGCTGGCTAGACCCTGGGTTTCCAGGTCCTAGGTATATCCCAACCACATCTGGGGCTGCCCATGTCTAGACATGCTCAGAGTGCTCAGCTCACATGTGGTAGGTCCCTATTCACTTTGTCATGTTCCCCGGTGTGGCAGTCAGCATGCTGAAATCCTTTCTGTGTGCACCAGAGAAAGCATAAGAACCCAAGATCTTTGCCTACCTACATATCTGCATCAGGCCCAAGTTCTTTCCCTAGGGAGATGGTAACCATTCTTTACTCCATAACCCTCCTTTGAAGCCCTTCTGACCTGCAATCAAGATGAATAAAGAAAACCTGAACCACTGTTCTGCATTGTGGACCAGAGATCATGTTTGGACTATGTCTGCACATGGACCAGTGAAGTGTGCGGGATCTTAAGCTCATGTTCTTTTTTGCATCAGATAATGACCGGTAGACTGATTGTCCCATCCCTTTGCTTGTAGCAGGAGATAAATAAGTATAAAAATAAAAGGAAAGAGAAAAGGAAGACCATGCCTCACACCCTCCTTCTGCTTTTCTTGTTGCCCTAGGTTTCACACTTCCCAGTACACAGAAGCAGTCAAGACCTAAGTTCACAAGAAATACTTGACATCCTTGAAATAGATAAAATTCTTGGAAGGAAAGGCTTTCATCGATATTCAGCACAATTAAACCAGTGTCCAAACTATTTTAATAGGTTGATCTGGGGTAAAGAAAACTACATTTTGCCCTAAAAGTTGTGGTAGGGTGAAATAAGAAATGGGTGATTCCTAGTATGTAGCATGAAATCAGAAGACAAATGCTTTTTGGAAGGAAAGCTATGACAAACGTAGACAGTGTTTTGAAGAGCAGAGACATTACTTTCAGCCAACATAGGTCTGTATAGCCAAAGCTATGTTCTTCCCAGTGGTTATGTATGGCTGTGATAGCTGGACTGTAAAGAAGGTAGAGTGTCAAATAATTAATGCCTTAGAACTGTGGTGCTGGAGAAGACTCCTAAGAGTCCCTTGCAGCAAGGAGATCAAAGCAGTCAATCTTAAAGGAAATCAACCCTGAATACTCTTTGGAAGGATAGATGCTGAAGCTCCAGTATTTTGGTCTCCTGATGCGAGCAGATGACTCATTGGAAAAGTCCCTGATTCTGGGAAAGATTGAGGGCAGAAGGAGAAGAGGGTGTCAGAGGATGAGATGGTTGGACGGCATTACCGATACAGTGAACATGAACTTGGGCAAATTCTGGGAGATGGTGAGGGACAGGGAGGCCTGGAGTGCTGGAGTACATGGAGTTGCAAAAAGTTGGACATGACTGGGTGACTGAACAACAACAGTATGTACCACTGCATTTTTTATTTGCTTTGATCAGTTAACTTATTTTTGAATAAACTTTGAACATATATTTTTTAAAGTTTACTAAAACTGTATTATTTTCATTTTTAATTATTTATCAAACTTTTTATCTTGTATTGGAGTATAGTTGATCAACAATGTTGTGATATTTTCAGGTGGTTGAGTGTATTTTATAATTATTTAAGTTGTTTCTGTGAACTAGTTGCAAAAAAAATGATAAAAGTGGATCTCTTCAGTTCTTCTAGTAATTAGCAAATATTCTAGCATAGTAATAGAAATATTTTATGATGTATTCTTGGTCAAGATGAAAATTGGCAGGTTAATGAAACTAAAATAACATTTACAATTTTTTACATGCATTGAAAATTTCTGTCTTAAATAAACCTCATTTTTTAATCTAACATTTGCAAAATGCATTTGAGAGGCTACCATATATTTTTCTATCATAATATCTACTAATATATAATTAATGGTCTGTTTCTTTCAGATTACTTATAAATATGAGCTTTAAAAAACAAGTAGAGTGAGTAAAAACACAAGAGTTTGGAAAATCATCCATTTTACTTTATTTACAAGAGGACCATAGTTTGGTCTACATGATAAAATTTTTTTCAAGAAGGTGGTATTTCATAACAAGAGAAGCCTAGATAACATGAAATAATATTAAGAGTTTAAAAAAATTCCAACTGTGTTTACTTCACTTCATTTCATTCGTGTCTGACCCTGTGTGACCCCATGGACTACAGCAGGCCAGGTGTCCCTGTCCATCACCAGTTACTTCTCAAGTTAAACAGTTTATCCAGTGACCCAGAATTGCTGAAAGTTTCCCAAAAGAGGAAAAGAATGATTTAAAGGAAAAACAAAATGCAACTTTAAAACTAGTTTTTCTACAAAATGAAGGCTATCTTATGTCCCTAACTCCAGTACTTTGGCCACCTCATTTGAAGAGTTGACTCATTGGAAAAGACTCTGATGCTGGGAGGGATTGGGGGCAGGAGGAGAAGGGGACGACAGAGGATGAGATGGCTGGATGGCATCACTGACTCGATGGATGTGAGTTTGAGTGAACTCTGGGAGTTGGACAGGGAGGCCTGGCGTGCTGTAGTCCATGGGGTCGCAAAGAGTCGGACACGACTGAGCGACTGATCTGATCTGATCCGAATGATATACTCCCACTGGCAAAGCGGTTTGTAAATACTGTTTTTTAAAATATGATTTTAATTAGGGATAGGACTCAAATATGTTCATCACTTTCTCTTTGTGCACTATATTTAACACTTAAAAACAATTTTATAATAAAACATGATGCCTACAGCAACACTGATAACATATTAGAAAATTGTTTAAATTGTCATTATGTAAAACAAAACTTCAACTAAACCTAGAAACAGTTTAATATAGGAAGCTAAGTTTATAATGAATAAAAGGAAGCTTACTGTTTTATGATTAAAAACATGATTTTTTAAAAAGCTCAAATATGTAAAATAAAGTCATTCAATAAATATATTGGCAATATTAAAATTTATTGTATCTACTAATTAATAATTCAATTCTAGGAACATTAATCCTTTTAAGTATATATCTATTTGGGGTTCCCTGGTAGTTCAGTCAGTAAAGAATGTATCTGCAGTTCAGGACACCCTGGTTCGATCCCTGGGTCATGAAAATCTGCTAGAGAAGGAAATGGCAACCCATTCCAATAGTCTTGCTGGGAAATCCCATGGACAGAGGAGCCTGTCAGGTTACAGTCCATGGAGTTGCAAACAGTCTATCTATGCCATTATTGGAAAAGTGGAGACAAACGTTATATTACTGAAGAAAGTTTAAGTTTCAAATCAACCTTAGGAAAAAATTATCACAGGCTATGAAAACAAACGATCATCATGAAGATGAATCATTGGTTTAGTGGATGTTTCACTGAGACAGGGGTCGGAAGAAGGAATTAAAATGCTTTGAAAAGCTCTACCATATTCTTGGCAATCTGGACACACATATTGGAGAAGGAAATGGCAACCCACTCCAGTGTTCTTGCCTGGAGAATCCCATGGACGGAGAAGCCTGGTAGGCTACAGTCCATGGGATCTCACAGAGTCGGACACGACTGAAGTGACTTGGCAGCAGCAGCAGGACACACATACACCCAGAAAAGACCTATAAAGGTACTCTGACCTCTGCCTGAGCTTAAGGCTTGACACCAGCTGTAACTGAAGGTTAAAGCACCATTTAAGATTACTGGATAACGCATTAAAGATGTACCCTATCCCCCCACACAGAGACCCTTGGCAAAGCCGCATAAACTTATCAGTTCAAAGTGTTTAAGTATATCTCTCTTTTGTGATATTAACCAAGTAGAGGCTTCAGCAGATATGCACAGCAAAGAATGTAATTGAAAAAATAGTTCAGAGAAGTCCTAAACAAACAGGAACTACAAAAAGAGAAGCAAATAGCAAAATAAAAAAATTCAGAGGAAGGAAGAATATGATTTCTAGAGTTGTTTTTAATAACAAGATTTTTTGAAACACACAAAATCAATAAAAACTGCCCATAATGAAACTCAAGCATTGGCTTTACTAGACAAATAACTTTAACCAGGTTTTTGAGATATGTTTAATATAACAACTGAATCTATGACTAAAGAACTACAAGGAAATATAGGAGAAATCCATCACCAAATAGAGATTGTTAAAAGAGATGGATTTATAGGAAAATAATAAAAAATACATTCCAAATCAAAAGCTTAATAACTGAAATAAAAATTTCACTAGCGGGGGCTCAGCATCAGGCAAGACCTGACAGAAGAAAGAAGCCGTTCATCACAGGTGAACTGTGATCACTAGTCTGAAGAGCAAAGGAAAAAAACAAAAACTTTTTTTGATGGCAAAGTGTTATAGACAAACATGGGATACCTCTTAGTACACCAATGTATACATAGTGAGAAGACCAGAAGACATAGTAGCAAAATGGACAAAAAAATGTTTGAAGAAATAATGGTTGAAAACTTCTCAAATTTGATGAGAAACTTTAATTTGCTGGTACGTTTTGAAATCACATCTTGAAATGTGCTAAAGGGAAAAGTAACCAAATTGAAACACTCTCTGTATCCTGTTTTGTATAACTTCCCTCAGAAGAAATTACCAGAATCTATCCTATATGGGGAAAAGGAAATACTAAACTCTAATATGTCGTCTAGTATTCCTGTCTTACCTAAATCAAAGCATTAGATAATAGGGGAAAGTTAAAGAGAAGTTATGAGGAAAGCAGTCTGTGGGGATAAGCTCATTAAAAGAAATGACAGTATATTACAGCAAAAATAACTGCAAGACTAAACCTCTAAGAAGGAATTTATTGGGAAATCTTGATTATTCACCTTATGTGTCAACTTGACTAGGCTATCTTTGGTCAAACACTTACTGAGATAATGTCCTAAAGGGCTAATTTTTAGATGGAATTAACATTTAAATGTCCTTCAGGGATCACTGCCTTGTCATGGAAAAAGGGCTTGCCTAACTCAGTGAAGCTACAAGCCATGCCATTGTAGGGCCACCGAAGATAGATGGGTCACAGTGGAGCATTCTGATAAAACAGGATCCACTGGAGGAGGGAATGGCAAACCACCCCAGTATACTTGCTGCGAGAACCTCATGAACTGTATAAAAGGACAGAAAAAAAATAAGTCCCCAAGGTCAGAAGGTGTCCAACATGCTGCTGGGGAAGAGCAGAGGAGAACTACAATAGCCCCAGAAAGAATGAAGTGGCTGGGCCAAAGCAGAAAAAATGCTCAGTTGTAGATGTATCTGGTGATGAAAGTAAAATCTGATGCTGCAAAGAACAGTATTGCATAGGAACCTGGAATGTTAGGTGCATGAATCAAGGCAAATTGAAGTGGTCAAGCAGGAGATAGTAAGAATAAACATCGACATCTTAGAAATCAGTGAATTAAAATGGACAGGAATGGATGAATTTAATTCAGATGACCATTATATCTACTACTGTGGGCAAGAATCCCATAGAAGAATTGGAGTGGCCTTCATAATCAAAAAAAGATTCCAAAATGCAGTACTCGGGTGCAACCTCAAAAATGACAAAATGATTGTGGTTTGTTTCCAAGGCAAGCCATTCAACATCACAGTAATTCAAGTCTATGCCCCTACCACCGATGCTGAAGAAGCTGATCAGCTCTATGAAGACCTAAAAGACCTCATAGAACTAATACCAAAAAAAAACAAACAAACAAACAAAAAAAAAACATGTTCTATTCACCACTGGGGTTGGAATGCAAAAGTAGGAAGATAAGATACCTGGAGTAACATGAAAATTTGCCCTTGGAGAACAAATGAAGCAAGGCAGAGGCTGAATTCTACTAAGAATGCACTGGTCATAGGAAACACCCTTTTCCAACAAATCAAGAGACAACTTCACACATGGACATTCACCAAATGGTCAACATTGAAATCAAATTGATTACATTCTTTGTAGCCAAAGATGGAGAAGCTGTATACAGTCAGCAAAAACAAGACCTGGAGCTGACTGTGGCTCAGGTCATCAGCTTCTCATAGCAAAATTCAGGCTTACACTAAAGAAAGTGGGGAAAACCACTAGGCCAGCCAGGTACAACTTAAATCAAATCCCCTGTGAATATGCAGTGGAGGTAATGAATAGCTTCAAAGGATTAGATTTAGTAAACAGAGTGCCTGAAGAACTGTGGGGGGAGGTCCATAGCATTGTACAGGAGGCAGTGGACAAAACCAGCCCAAAGCGGGGAAAAAAAAAAGCAAGAAGGCAAAGTGGTTATCTGAGGAGGCTTTATGAATGACTGAAGAAAGAATAGAAACAAAAAGCAAGGGAGAAAGGGAAAGGTACATCCAACTAATCATAGAGTTCCAAAGAGCAGCAAGGAGAGACAAGAAGGCCTCCTTCAATGAACAGTCTGTAAAACCAGAACAAAACAGAGGGGAAGGACTAGAGATATCTTCAGGAAAATTGGAAATGTCAAGGGAACAATTCGCCCAAAGATGGCCACAACAAAGGACACAAGTGGTAGAGACCTAGTAGACTCTGAAGAGATCAAGAAGAGATGTTAAGAATACATGGGAGAATCGTGCAAAAAAGATCTTATTGAACTGTATTACCACGATGGAGTGGTCGGTAAACCAGAGTCAGATATTCTGGAGTGTGAAGTCAAGTGGGCCTTAGAAAGAGCTGCTGTTACTAAAGCTAGTGGATGTGATGGAATTCCAGTAGAGCTATTCAAAACCCTAAAGGACGATGCCATCAAGATGGTGCATCCAATATGTCAGCAAATCTGGAAGACCCAGCAGTGGCTACAGGACTGGAAAAGGTTAATCCTCATACCAATTCCCAAGAGGGGTAGTACTAAAGAAGGTGCTAACCACCAGCCAGTTGTACTCATCTCCCATGCTAGTAAGGTCATGCTTAAAATCTTGCATGCTAGGCTTCAGCATTATGTGAACCAAGAACTTCCAGATGTCCAAGCTGATTTTAGAAAAGGCATAGGAACCAGAAATCAAATTGCCAATAATTGCTGGATCATAGAGAAAGCAAGAAAATTCCAGAAAAAACATCTACTTCTGTTTCATTGACTACACTAAAGCCTTTGACTGTATGGATCATAATAAACTGTGGAAAGTTCTTAAAGAGATGGGAATACCAGTCCATCTTACCTGTCTCCTGAGAAACCTGTATGCATGTCAAGAAGCAACAGTTAGAACCCTGTATGGTACAAGTGAATGGTTTAAGATTGAGAAAGCAGTATGACAGGGCTGTTTGCTGTCACCCTGTTTGTTTAATCTATATGCTGAGCATATGAGGTACCATTTCACGCCAGTCAGAATGGCTGCGATCCAAAAGTCTACAAGCAATAAATGCTGGAGAGGGTGTGGAGAAAAGGGAACCCTCTTACACTGTTGGTGAGAATACAAACTAGTACAGCCACTATGGAGAACAGTGTGGAGATTACTTAAAAAACTGGAAATAGAACTGCCTTATGATCCAGCAATCCTACTGCTGGGCATACACACTGAGGAAACCAGAATTGAAAGAGACACATGTACCCCAATGTTCATCGCAGCACTGTTTATAATAGCCAGGACATGGAAGCAACCTAGATGTCCATCAGCAGATGGATGGATAAGAAAGCTATGGTACATATACACAATGGAGTATTACTCAGCCATTAAAAAGAATACATTTGAATCAGTTCTAACGAGGTGGATGAAACTGGAGCCTATTATACAGAGTGAAGTAAGCCAGAAAGAAAAACACCAACACAGTATACTAATGCATATATATGGAATTCATAAAGATGATGATAACCCTGTATATGAGGCAGCAAAAGAGACACTGATGTATAGAACAGTCTTTTGGACTCTATGGGAGAGGGAGAGGGTGGGATGATTTGGGAGAATGGCATTGAAACATGTATAATATCATATATGAAACGAGTCGCCAGTCCAGGTTCGATGCACGATACTGGATGCTTGGGGCTGGTGCACTGGGACGACCCAGAGGGATGGTATGGGGAGGGAGGAGGGAGGAGGGTTCAGGATGGGGAACACATGTATACCTGTGGTGGATTCATTTTGATATATGGCAAAACCAATACAATATTGTAAAGTTAAAAAATAAAATAAAATTTTTAAAAAAATGTGAAAGAAGAGAGTAGAAACGTCAGGCTGGATGAGTTCCAAGCTGGAATCAAGATAGATGCAAGAAACATCAACAACCTCAGATATGCAGATGACACAACTCTAATAGCAGAAAGTGAAGAGGAACTAAAGAGCTTCTTGATGAGGGTGAAGGAGGAAAGTGAAAGAGCTAGCTTAAAACTAAATATTAAAAAAAAAAAAAAAAAAAGACAAAAAACTAAGATCATGGCATCCAGCCCCATTATTTCATGGCAAATAGGAGGGGAAAAGATAGTGACAGATTTCCTTTCTTGGGCTCTAAAATCACTGTGGCTGGTGACTGCAGCCATAAAAATCAGAAGATGATTACTTCTTGGCATGTAAGCTATGACAAACCTAGACAGTGCTGGAGAAGACTCCTGAGAGTCCCTTGGACAGCAAGGAGATCAAACCAGTCCATCTTAAGGGAAATCAACCCTGAATACTCATTGGAAGGACTGATGCTCCAGTATTGGAAGCTCCTGTATTTTGGTCAACTGATGTGAACAGCTGACTCATTGGAAAAGACCCAGATGCTGAGAAAGATTGAGTGCAGAAGGAGAAGAGGGTGTCAGAGGATGAGACGGCTGGAAGGGATCACTGATGTCATGAACATGAACCTGGGAAAACTTTGGGAGGTGATGAGGGACAGAGAGGCGTGGTGTGTTACAGTTGCAAAGAGTCGGACACTACTGGGTGACTGAAAAACAACATTTAAATAAACAGATTTTGAATAAAGCAAATCACCTCACTCCCCATAATGATAGCGGGCTTCATATAATTAACTATTCAAAAGGTTTAAGAGCTAAGATGCTAAGACTGATGTTTCCAAAGAAGGGATCCTGGGATTCTGTCTCCATACTGCAATTTAGACATTCTTCCTGAATCTCCAGTCTCCAGACTCAAGACTACAACAGAGATTTTTGCTGGAATTTCCAGTCTGCTGGCCTGCCCTGCAAATCCTGGACTTGTTAGTCCCCACAACTGCATGAGTCAATTGCTTAAAAGAAAGGAAAATCTCTGAAATGAACTCCTTAAACATCTCTCTCCCTCTTTTCTCCTTTCTGCTCTGCCAACACACTCTGTCTATTTTCTTCCATTCTGTCTCTCTTTCTTTACTTAACTATCTTCCCTATCAGTTCTTTTTTCTAGAAAACCTAATTAATAGAAATCAAAAAACAATACTGGGAACAAAAATATAAAATGGGCACCAGAGGAAACAAGACTGCTGCAGTTGCATCACACAATAAAAATGGGCTAACTCCCAGCTCCTGCTGTTGCTGCTGCTAAGTTGCTTTAGTCACGTCCAACTCTGTGCGACCCCATAGACGTCAGCCCACCAGGCTCCCCCGTCCCTGGGATTTTCCAGGCAAGAACACTGGAGTGGGTTGACATTTCCTTCTCCAATGCATGAAAGTGAAAAGTGAAAGTGAAATGCACAGTTGTGCCTGACTCTTAGTGATCCCATGGACTGCAGCCCACCAGAGTACTGGAGTGGGGTGCCATTGCCTTCTCTGAACTCCCAGCTATATAAACATAAAACTTCACACTAAAAGCCTATTTACCTCAGCAACTTTTCCCAATATGGTAAGTCTGACATGAAACAAGAATTACAAGAAATAGTAGAAGACAATGAAAACCATAGTTTGAAGAGACAAACCAGGAACAGAACCAAACTCAGAACTGGCAGACATTCTGAAGTTACCAGATGAGAAAATTTAAAAGAACTCTGCTTGATACATGCAGAGCTATAATTTAAAAAGTGCACTGTATTCAACAACAGATGTAAATAGAGATACGGAAACTTAAAAAGAAACGCTAGAAACCAAAATCACTGAAGAAGAAAGACTGCCTTTCATGAGTTCATCAGTAGACTGGGTATAGCTAAGGAAAGAATCACTGAGCTTGACGATATGTTAATATAAACTTTCCAAACTGAAATACATGGATAAAAAATAATATGAAAAAGGACTGAACAAGATATCTAAGAACTGTTTGTACAATGACAACAGGTGTAATACAGAGGTACCAGGAACCCATAAAGAGAAGGAAAAAAAGAGCAGAAGCAATTTTTGAGGTGAAAGCAGCTAAGAATTTTTCAAAAATCATGACAGACACCAAACCACAGATCAAGGACCCAGAGGACTGCAAAGGATAAATAACAAAAAAAGAAGTTTCACCTAGGCATGTCACATTCAAACTACAGAAAACAAAACAAAAGATCTTGAAGCATGCACACAGAAGAACACCTTATCTATGAAGAAAAGGTAGAAGATTCATAGCAGACTTCTTGTCATTGACAATACAGCAAAAACAGTAAAGTGAAATATTTAAAATGTTGAAATAAAGGAATCACCAACCTAGAATTCTTTATTAAGGAAAATTGTTCAAATATAAAGGGGAAGTCAAGATATTCTCAAATGAATAAAATTGAGGAATTTTTCACCAGTAGATTTGCCTTTTTAAAACTTTAAAAAGTGTTTAAAGTTTAGAGAAATAAAATGATGCAGGTCAGAAACTGAGATCTACATAAAGAAATGAAAGGCATTTAAGAGGGAATACATACAGGTAAAGTAAAACCTTTTATTTTTCTTTTTCATACTTGATTTAATATATAATGTTCAAATTGACAACAGCAACAATATATTGGGTGATTATAGCTTAGTAAGTGAAATGAGTGACAACAATGTGAGAAGGGCTGAATTCTCAATATTCTGTTATAAGGAACTTGCACTGCTCATAAAAAAAAATACAGACCTTTTTGAAAATGGACTTAGTTGTAAATATGTGTTGCCATCCTTAGGAAATCACTAAAATAATTTTAAAAAGTGTAATTGATTTGTTAAAAAGAGAGAGAAGACAGAATCATATAAAATGCTCAATGAAACCAGATAAGGCAGAAAAAGGGTGGAAGATTTTAAAAGTTAAGAAGCACAAGGATAAAAACAGAACAAAAAGGGGAGAGATTAATCCAACTATATACATAATCACTTTAAATGTGAATAGATTCAATGCAACTAAGGAAGAAATAGGAAATGACAGAGGAGATAAAACAACGACTTAAAAAAAAAAAAACGACAACTATATGTTGTCTGCAAGAAAGCCATTTAAAATAGAAAAAAACATATTATAAGTAAAATTATGGAGAAAAATATACCACACTAACACTAGTGAAACGAAAGCAGGAGTTAGATATATCAATTTCAGGCAAAACAGACTTTAGACAAGAAAAATTATCAGGGATAGAGAGGAACATTACATAATAATAAAGAGGTCAGTTTTCTAAAACAACAGTCCTTAATGTATATGTGCATAACAGCAAAGTACCAAAATAAATGAGGCACAAACAGAATAGATCAAATAAACAAGTTTTAATATAGTTGAAGGCTTCAACAGATCTCTATCAATAATTGACAGATTCTGCTTTCAGAAAATCAGTGAGGATACAGCTGAACTGAACTACCAATCAACCTGATCTAATTGACATTTACAAATGCTTATCTAACAGCAGAAGAATGCAGTCCATCCTTGGGTATCTGAGGGGAACTGGTCCCAGGAGCCCTCACATATACAAACATCTGCTGACACTCAAGTCCCTCATATAAAATGGAAATGTACAATGAATAAAAACTTCAATCCAAGTTGATTAAATCCACAAATGGGAAATGCAGGAATAGGAAGAGCTGACTCTGCTTCTTAAAAACAAGCCAAATGGACCTGCCCAGTTCAAACCCATTTTATTCAAGAGTCAACTGTTTATTCCTTTCAAACTCACAGGGACATTCACCAAGGCACATCACTTTCAAGGACATAAAACAAGTTAAAAGAATTGAAATCATCCGAAGTATGCTCTCAGTACACAATGGAACTAAACTAGATATCAAAAACAGAATCCCATGGACGAAACAGTCCATGGAATTCTCCACGCTGGAATACTGGAGTTGGTAGCCTTTCCCTTCTCCAAGGGGTCTTCCCAACCCAGACATCAAACCCAGGTCTCCCGTATTGCAGGTGGATTCTTTACCAGCTGAGCCACAAGGGAAAGCCAAGAATACTGGAGTGGGTAGCCTAGCCCTTCTCCAGTGGATCTTCCTGATTCAGGAATTGAACTGGGGCCTCCTGCATTGCAGGTGGATTCTTTACCAACTGAGCTATCAGGGAAGCCCCTAGAAGTCCCTAGAGAATCCCAGATTATTTGGAGATTAAACAACACACTTGTAAATAAAACATGGGTCAAAAAAGAAATGTCAAGAGATATTAAAAATAATTTGAACTTAATGAAAAAGAAAATAAAACTTTCAAAATTTGTGGAGTGCAGTGAAAGCAAAGTAGTGGTAAATTTGTAGCACTGAATGCATATTTTATAGAAAAAGAAAGATTAAAACCAAAAATATAAGCTTTTACCCTAGGATACTAAGAAAGAAGAACAGTATAAATCAAAAGAAAGAAGGAGTAACAAACTTCAAGCAGATATTGATGAATTTTAAAATAAGGAACAGAAATATCAATAGAGATAATGAGAAAATTAATGAAAATAAAAGATGGGTCTTTGAAAAGATTAATATAATTGATAAACCTTTGCTAGGCTAAGAAAAAATAAAGAGAAGATGTAATACCAGAAATGAAAGCAGGATTATCATTTAAGAATAGAGTATTATGCAAAACTTTATGATCATAAACTTGACAATTTAAAAGAAATGGACTAATGCTTGAAAGACACATTTTACCAAAACTGACACAAGGAGAATACAGATGTATCAAGAAGGAAATTGAAATTACCAAAACCCCTCACAAACAATACATCAAAATATTCTCATTTTTTTCCTGAATATATTACAGTTAAGATGCTTTTCAGTTTTCTAGGATGATTACTATCATAAAAGTAGTCATGAGAAATTTCCCTTATAGAATGACATATTTGATTTCAAAAAAATTAATCAATGATGTGATAGCTAAGAAATGTGCTACAAATGGAAAAATCTCATATTTTTGCCCTCAGCACATTTGCATTTTAGCAAAAGCTACCATGAATTTCAATAAATCTTACATGTCATGTACCATGCTAAATGTAATGTACATATTTTCTATAATAGAGCTATTCTTTAATGTAATTATTTCCCTCATCTCACACAGGAAACACCTGAGTTTTATGAAGATAGAAAACATTGTCTCATACCACAGTAAGTAGCAAAAAATCGAATCAAACAGAGCAAGAATCTACTTTACCATTTTTAAAATGATTTCTTTCATTTTCATCCTCTGTTCACCAATAACACATTTAGAAACAACTGAAGTGTATTTGCTGATTATCTTGGTCATATAGAGTAGGTAGGCTTGATAGAGCCCTGAAATACAGCAAGTACAAGTACAATTATTATATGTACACTTCACGGTTCAGAGATTATAGATATATTTTTATACTTTGAATACTTGAAAAATTCTATTAAGGTCACTGGCTAGTCCTAAAAGGGAAACCCAAATTAAAGGAAGTGTTTGACTATTTCTTGTCTATTCACTAGAATGAAGTTCTAAGAGGGCAGGGAGTTTGTTTTAGTAAGAGATCTATTCCTAATCCCTAGAAAAGTGCCTGACATGAAGATACAGTGTTGAAAATTATCAATATTTGTGGGGAAGTGTTAACTTAATGTATAATCATTTTTCAATGTAATGCTACCAGATTTGGTTCTATTTGTATAGATGAACAAAACCACAGCAGTAAAATACTGCTTTCATAGAGCTCAAATTTTAGTAACTTATAGTCATTTCTTCTCATTTATTCAAGGAGGCTTTCAATTTGTTCATTTAAAATGATGTTTTAATGGAATTGGTTAATCTCAATAAAGTATAGTCTTAATAATTATGTTGCACTCTTAAGACTACCTCCTAAGAATATGCTCTTAAGAATGGCTTCTCCATTTTGTAGTTGTGAATATCTTCACAAGAAAAGAGTATTTAATAGATATATTAATGTCTGTTGGTATAAACTGAATGAAATGTGAAGTACAAAATCATGTACAAAGCTCTTTTAGGAACTAAAAATTTGTTTCCTTTTTGGTTTTATACATCTAGGAAAGTTAATTTTCTGTTCTTACTGAAGTGCTAAGTGAAACTGTGGTTATAAATGAATTTAATTTCATAAGCCAAATGAACCTGCAATTTTTGTTCAAGTAAAAATATGGTACATAATACACATGCAATTAAAAGTCAAATCACAAAGCGTACATATTATTGGTTCTATATCTAAATATATATGTGTATAATATTTGTATCATACAAAATAACAATCCAGAGGTAAAGTGCACTTATAGGCAGAATTATGTTTCTCCAAAATTCACACATGGACTTGCTAATACTCAATGTGCCTGCATTTGGAACCAGGGGCTTTGTGGAGGTAATTAAGATTAAATGAGGTTGTAAGGATGGGGCCCTAACCCAGTAAGACCAGTGTTCTTATGAGAAGAGAAACCAGATAAAAAGTCATATGAAGACACAGAAGGCAGGAAACCAAGGAAAGAGAGCCCGGGGAGAGACCAAACCTTCCAACAACACCTGGATTTCTAGCCTCCAGGACTGGCAGAAAATAAACTGTCATTTAAGTCATCCACTCTGTGGCATTCTGTGACATCCCTAGATGACTAATACAATTGCCTAAACTCTAAGAGCACAAGAAAGAAATCCCCTAAGCAAAACTCAATAGAGTGTGTGTTAATAGAAAGCTTTTTTCAGATATTTAGTAGTTTT
>NW_011494911.1:302956-314230 GCF_000754665.1 Bison bison bison | reverse complement strand
AGTTTTATGGTTTGTGCATGTGTGTGCGTGTGTGCATGTTTGAAAATACATGTCATGCTATAGAGACCAAGCAACTTAAGCAATATGTATGATTTTTTTGTTTTTGTATATTGATGAACAGAAATGATTTTACAGGTGTTAAACACAAATGAGCCAAAGATTTCCCCTTATTGTGGCCCCCTATGTTTTTACTCCTTCAGAGCAGTCCAGAACTGTTAGCTCAGGAGCCTACTGGAGTGAAAAATTCTTACACATGCAATTACTTTAAATATAGCCTCAACAGGCATATTTTCTTGTCATTGAGAAGCCAGCTTTCCTTGCATACCCCAAGAAACCACCCCAGCTATAAGATAAATTGTGGACCATTCAAAACCCCAATCCCTTGCTGGCTTTGAAAGTGCTCTGACCCAGAAACCTCTGTCTGGCACTGTTATTGTGCCAGGTCACTACACGGTACGACTTTTCCATAATTGTTCTTCTTAATATAAATAGAATATTTCGCAAGGAACTTTCTTATTAGATGAAGAGATTTTCCTGTCCAGATTAGTAAATTTTAATCATAAATCATTTATGAGATTGTTCTAATAATCACTTGAAAAAGTTGATCAAATACATATAGATTACATGAGTTTAAAGTCATTAAATTTATCATATAAAGGAAGATGATTCTAGGACAATTTATAAAAGCCTATGTTTTCCTCCTATATGCTTTCCTTTTGTGATCATGCTTACTGTTTCCTTCTACTTTGCAGTTTTGAGGGTACTGAATAAACTGGTTTATTTTATTCTTCAATTTTTATCAAAACTTATTATGTTTATATACCTATAACGTATAAAAAGCATCAAAACTAAAAGGTATAAAGTTTCTCATGTTAAATCACTTTGAAAATGAGAAGCAATGCGAAAGACACATGCATTCCAAGTTGTGTCAGTACCTTCTATCCAGGAATTTTTTCAACTTTCTTTCAATTAACAGAAATATATGTGTTAAAGAGTTAACAGCAGTTAACACTGCTGTGGAGAAGGCAATGGCACCCCACTCCAGTACTCTTGCCTGGAAAATCCCATGGATGGGGGAGCCTCGTGGGCTGCAGTCCATGGGGTCGCTAAGAGTCGGACACGACTGAGCGACTTCACTTTCACTTTTCACTTTCATGCATTGGAGAAGGAAATGGCAACCCACTCCAGTGTTCTTGCCTGGAGAATCCCAGGGACGGGGGAGCCTGGTGGGCTGGCGTCTATGGGGTCGCACAGAGTCGGACACGACTGAAGCGACTTAGCAGCAGCAACACTGCTGTATGATGTATAGGAAAGTTATTGACAGTAAATCCTAAGAGTTCTTATCATAATGAGAATTTTTCTTTTTCCTTTTATTTATTTTCATTCCAGATATATGATATGCTGGATGTCAGCTGAACCCATTGTGATAATCATTTCAGAATGATTAACTTATGCAGTAATATGTCAATTAGTTCTCAATAAAAGTAGAGAAAAAGTGGTTTTAAAGATTACTGAAGTGAAATTTACTAATGTGAAAATAAAACACCAAAAAAAAAAAGCTTCCACATAGCAATATGAATTTTCTTTTTGCTCCCTCACTTCAAATAATTAAGCCTTTGAAGAGAAAATTTATAAACAACTTAAGTGTGTTTAAAAACATAGAACTCTTTTGTTAGAAAGCCCTTTATGCTTTCTTTTCATCATGTTCAGATTGAAAAAGTCAATAGTTAAAGATTAGATAATTAGGAAGCTAAAAATCTCCAGGTTTTGGAGCTTTTACTTAGTTGCGGTGCTTAAAGTTTGCAAACAATAAGATGCTGAAATGTACCACTACACAAGTAAAGGAACAATTCACGTGACCTCGAATTTGGCGATTCATTTTTAGACACAGTATCAAAAGTACTTCCACAAAAGAAAAACCTGGTTAATTGGATTTTTTTTTTAAATAAAAATTTATAAGCTGTGAAGGAAAGTTTTAAGGGAATACAAAGACAAGCCATGGATTGAGAGAAAGTATACAGAAAACACACATCCGATAAAGGTCCTATATGCAAAATACAGAAAGACATTTTAAAACTCAACAGTGAAAAATACTTAATGCGCAAAATATCTAGATATCTCACCAAAGAAGACAAGCAGATAGCAAATAAACATGAATATACCAAAAATTATATGTCATTAGGGAATTGCAAATGAAAGAAAGCCACATCACTACATAACCATTAGAAAAACTTAAATCAAAAATTTTAACAATACCAATTGCTGACATGGGTGCAGAGCAACAGAACTCTCATTCACTGACAGTGAGTATGCAAAATGATTAAGTTACTTTGAAAGACAGTTAGAAATTTCTTACAGAGATAAACATACTCTTACCATACAACCCAGCACTTGTGCTCTTAGGTATTTGCTTAAGTTATCTGAAAACATATTCACAAAATCCCTATAGATCTCAGGTTTTTGCTCTACATGAAAGAAGCTTAGAAGTTACCACTCTGTCCTAACAACAAATAAAACTCTGAACAGACTGGAAAATCAACAATTCTTCTTGAATTCATAAGAGTGGGGAGGACACAGTTCAAACTGCTGTCTCCAAGACTGAAGAGTCAGATAGATAAACACTGGGAGTCACGACTCACCTGAGCTGTCTCATGCACAGAAACTGGCAAGGGAACCAGCTGCAGTAGGAAACACCAAACTGGAACTGACGAATTGCTGGAGGCTCAGTGTGGACAATTCTGACATTTAAAAACTCCAGGGGAACCCAGTCATGGTGGGGGAGCTCCCACAGGTTAGTGAGTTTTACTTCCAGGAGCTCATGCAGTTTCTCACTTTGAGTAATAGAGAAAAATCCCCCTGTGCTTTCAGCAGCAACAGGAGAAGAGGAACCATTTTGAAGTGCGTCAGAGCATACTGTTATTCTTAATAAAGTCTGCCCACAGGAGAAATTAATTAACCAGAGTCTAATTGGCTGGGGTATTAGCAGAGCCTAACTCACCTGGGAGAAGGGAAATACCCAACTCTAATCAGCTGTAGCCTTCCACATAGGAAAGGGGAAATATACACTCCAGCCATCTTTATTCACTTAAGGAAAGATGGGTGAAGTTCACAATCCAGAGGCACTGTCGCACTATACAACTGAGAGCTAATTATAGGTGGGATCCCTGGGTTGGGAAGATCCCCTGGAGAAGGAAATGGCAACCCACTCCAGTATTCTTGCCTGGAAAATCCCATGGACAGAGGACCCTGGCAGGCTACAGTCTACTGGGTCGCACAGAATTGAACATGATTGAAGCGATTTAGCACGGCACAGTACAGAATTATAGAACACTTCCCCTCACCCCACATCTTACCACCATGTTACTGATGACCTATTTATAGCAGTTCTTTGTTCAAATCTGGCTGTCGAGAAAAATTACAAGGCATACTAAAAGGTAAAGGAAATACAAGAGATAGAAGGAGCCACACATAGCAAGGACTGGGAATAATCACACCAGAATTACAAAAGAGCTATATTTAATATGCTAAGAGTACTAATGGATAGATTAGACAGTATCCAAAAACAGATGGAGAATGTGGGCAGTGAGACAGAAATCCTAAGGAAAACAAAACAAAACAAACAAACAAAAATACTAGAAATCCAAAACACTGCAACAGAGATGGGAAGAATTCCTTCAATGGGATAATCAATAGCCTACCCAGGACAGAAGAAAGCATCTCTCATATACGAGGTCTGTGGCACAACTACAAAAGGTGTAACATCCACGTATAAGAATACCAGAAGGAGAAGAAAGAAAGTAGCAGAAGACATATTTGAAACAATAACAACTGAGCATTTCCCCCAAATTCACATCAGTCACTGGATCACAGATCCAGGAAGCTCAGAGAACATCCAGCAGAATAGACATCAAAAAATCACATGTAGGCACTTCATTTTCAAACTATAGACAATCAAAGATAAAGAAAAAAGCCTAAAAAACACCTTCATGCAAATGCTTATAGCAGCTTTATTCATAATTGTTAAAAATCAGAAGCAACCGAGATCTCCATTAATAGGTATAGGTAAACAATGTGGTATATCTCAACAAGAGATGTTATTCCACAAAAAATAAATGAGGTACCAAACATGAAAAGATATGGGTAAATTACAAATGCATATTGATAAGTGAAAGAAGCCAGTCTTAATAGGATACATGATGGAAAACTGTATGACATTCTGGAAAAGGCAAAACTGTAGAGATGATTTAAAAAGTCAGTGGTTGCCAGGTATTTGGGGACCAAAATGTATTAAATGATGAAGTACAGAGATGAAGTACAGAGGATTGTTCAGGGTAGTGAAACTATCTTATATGATACTGTAGTACACTGTACCAGAGAAGGCAATGGCACCGCACTCCAAGACTCTTGCCTGGAAAATCCCATGGACAGAGGAGCCTGGTAGGCTGCAGTCCATGGGGTCGCTAAGGGTTGGGCACGACTGAGTGACTTCACTTTCACTTTTCACTTTTATGTATTGGAGAAGGAAATGGCAACCACTCCAGTGTTCTTGCCTGGAGAACCCCAGGGACGGGGTCGCACAGAGCTGGACACGACTGAAGCGACTTAGCAGCAGCAGCAGTATACTGTATCACCACTATGATACCATAGTTGTGGATACTTGATACTGTGTATCTGTGAAAACTCAAATTTACAGCACAAAAAAATATTAATCACTTAGTCATATCCAACTCTTTGCAACCCCATGAACTGTAGCTCACCAGACTCTTCTGTCCATGGAATTATCCAACCAAGACTACTGGAGTGGGTTGCCATTCCTTTCTCCAGAGGATCTTCCTGACCAAGGAATGGAACCCAGATCTCCTGCATTGTAGGGAGATTCTTTACCACCTGAGCCTCCAGGGAAGCCCTTAAGCACAAAAAGTGAACCTTAAATATATGTAATTTTAAAAAATAATTTAGATATTCAGGAGAATACCACAATAGAACAAAGAATGTGACAAAATATCTAATTGTATTACAAGTACTATATGAAACAATGGGCTTCCCTGGTGGCTCAGATGGTAAAGAATCTGCCTTCAATGCGGGAGACCCAGGTTCGATCGCTGGATTGGGAATTTCCCATGGAGAAGGGAACGGCAACCCACTCCAGTATTCTTGTCTGGAGAATCCCATGGACAGAGGAACCTGGTGGGCTACAGTCCATGGGGCCGCAAAGAGTTGGACACGACTGAGTGACTGGTACTTTCACTTTCTTTCACATGAACAATTTCGCTTACTAAGTTTGGGAGAAAATGGTGTAAGTAACTTTGGAACTGAGTGGAGACCATAAAATGAAAGCCAAAATAAACTACATAAAAAGCACCATAATAAATTAATGAGTAGATATTTCCTATGAAAAAATAACTCAGATAATATATTTGGTTGAATTAAAGTATAATATCATTGATATTCCTCATCTCTGACTCAAGGAAACTGCATGACTCACCTTGGATCGCCATATCTGTTGTCTTTGAAACCACTGTCTCAAGCAGATGTTTAAGGCTTTTCTTAAGACTTTACATACACTCATCCCAGGAACAAATTTACCTAAAAAGAAATTTGAAAAATGTATTAAAGCCGTGTAGGATCTTTACTTTGGTGCTGCCTGTACTCGGCACCCCACTCCAGTACTCTTGCCTGGAAAACCCATGGGCTGAGGAGCCTGGTAGGCTGCAGTCCATGGGGTCGTGAAGAGTCAGACACGACTGAGTGAGTTCACTTTCACTTTTTACTTTCATGCATTGGAGAAAGAAATGGCAACCCACTCCAGTGTTCTTGCCTGGAGAATCCCAGGGACAGAGGAGCCTAATGGGCTGCCATCTATGGGGTTGCACAGAGTCGGACCCAACTGAAGCGACTTAGCAGCAGCAGCAGTTCTCAAGCTGCAGACTCTTAAGACTCAAAATGTATACTTATCACAGCTGACGGGTTCAAGCAGGTGTGTTGGATGCCGAAGCTCAGAGCAGAGACAAGTTGAAGAACCCTGCAGAGGTTTCTTGGAACTCAGCTCCTCTTCATTAAAACCAATGGCAAATGTAAAGTAAACAGGAGGTGACAAAGGGTGCAAAGACATTCATTGTGTATGTTTTCCCTGGTGTGTGCTGATTGCCTGGAGTCCCTTCTCTCCATCATCTATTCCCCAACACAGCATGAGTTAGAAATTTTATCAATAAGTTTTTTCACTCTCAATGTTTGGCCTGTTCTAATAGACTGTTAAATACAGTTTTTAGGTTCACAGCTAGTCATCATTTGTCTGTACCCATGGCAAGGAATGTGGAATAAGCTGCTCTCAGTGTTTTTTTGCACACTAAAGTAAGATGACAAACGCTGTGTATCAGAATGATCAAGCATATACAATTCAGACACCCAACTGGCATGCTGTAGATATTTGGATTTTATTTTTAAAATGTTAATAATAAAGGGTTGTAAGTTCAGTATTATAGTCAGGCATACATTATAGTGAAATGAGCTACATGAATTAACAATATGCACAATGCAACTTATTCTTTGATCCTGATTTTTAGAATTCATGTTATGCTTATTGATTTATGCATTAGAGTTTTAGAGTTTTTCTATTTGAATACAGTCAAAAACATAGCTATAATAAAAAGCACTATGTTTTATAATTGGGACAAGCTCTCTCAATAGGTAGGAGGAAAGAATCTGACTGAGTCATCTTTTATTTTCTTATATGCATATAAGAAAATAATTTTATTTTTACATGCCTCCATATTAAAATTAGCTTTATATAAAATATTCCTGTAATCCCTAATTTTCATGCTGGGTCAAGATTTAAATAGAAGTTATAAGAATGGCACTAATAAAGATTTATGATACTCCAGAAAACATCAATTTGGTCTGTGAGTTAAGAGAGCCTATGGCTTCAGAAAGACATACTAGATTTCCAAAATTCTTCAGCATTATAAAATAGGCATCATAATCCCTAATTGCAATGCAGATGAAGTCTGCCAATACCCTATAACATATAACCCCTTTAATCACTGCTTCAGATATGTATTGGTAAATTACAAGTTATAATTAATGAAAATAAAAATTACACAATTATTAATCAAATAGCATACTATCAAGTAGGATGGATTAAATTATACTGTGATAATTTACAATCACAAAATCCCACTGGCTTAACACAGTCACAATTTATTTCTTGCCAATTAAACATATCTATTGTGGCACCCCACTCCAGTACTCTTGTCTGGAAAATCCATGGGCGGAGGAGCCTGGTAGCCTGCAGTCCACGGGGTCCTGAAGAGTCGGACATGACTGAGCGAGTTCACTTTCACTTTTTACTTTCATGCATTGGAGAAGGAAATGGCACCCCACTCCATTGTTCTTGCCTGTAGAATCCCATGGACGGAGGAGCCTGGTGGGCTGCAGTCCATGGGGTCGCTAAAGTCGGACACGACTGAGCGACTTCCCTTTCACTTATCACTTTCATGCATTGGAGAAGGAAATGGCAACCCACTCCAGTGTTCTTGCCTGGAGAATCCCAGGGATGGGGGAGCCTGGTGGGCTGCCGTCTATGGGGTTGCACAGAGTCGGACATGACTGAAGCGACTTAGCAGCAGCAGCAGCAGCGTTGCGGTACTGCAAGGACTTTCTGCTTGTAATTGTCTCTCAGGATTCTAGGGTGTGGGACTTCCCTCGTGGTCTGGTGGTTAAGTATCCACCTTCCAATGCAGAGGACAGGGTTTGATCCCTGGTTGGAGAACTAAGATCCCACATGCTACAGAGCAACTAAGCCCATGCGCTGCAACTACTGAATACAAGCGTCTCAACCAGACAGTCCGTGTGGTACAACTACAGAGCCCACGAGCTCTGGAGCCCACAAGCCACAGCTAGAGAGAGACCCCAGCATCATAATTAAGACCCAGTGCAGCTAAAAATAGAAACAAATGAATAATAATTAAAAAAGGAAGGAATCTAAGGTAATAGAGACTCATTCTAGACACATAATTCTGCAACCATTTCAGTAGGGAAACGGCTAGATGGAAAGTTGCACCTGGATTCCAAAATTCCCAATATAAATACTCTGTTGATATTTCACCTGCCAAAGCAAGTCACATGGCAATTCTAATTCAAAGAAAATGGAGAAGGAATAAACCTGGGATGAATCTAGCACCAATCACAATCGCCCAAAGCTTTTCACAGGCATACCTGTGTTAAATTTACTCTAGTCATTAGCTTCAGCTGAGTGTCAAAAGGAACGCTGAGCTCCTGGAAATCAAACTGCTGCTGCTGCTGCTGTTGCTAAGTCCCTTCAGTCGTGTCCGACTCTGCGTGACCCCATAGACGGCAGCCCACCAGGCTCCCCGGTCCCTGGGATTCTCCAGGCAAGAACAATGGATTGGGTTGCCATTTCCTTCTCCAATGCATGAAAGTGAAAAGTGAAAGTGAAGTCGCTCAGTCCTGTCCGACTCTTAGCGACCCCATGGGCTGCAGCCTACCAGGCTCCTCCGTCCATGGGATTCTCCAGGCAAGAGTACTGGAGTGGGGTGCCACTGCCTTCTCCAGGAAATCAAACTACTACACGGTAAAGATTAAGATCAGCAAAATTACCCAGGGCTAGCCCATGACTGTTCTTGTCGATAAAGTTTTATTGGAATCAGCTATGCCCATTCCTTTATGTATTGTTTATGGCTGCTTTTATATAACAGAAGAGTTATGTAGTTTCAACAAACACTGTATGGCCTGCAAAGTCTAAAATATTTACTCTTTGAAGTTTTAAAGAAAACTTTGCTGGTTACTGGTGTCAGTGCATACATACACACATCCTACATGACAGGTGGTGAAGATTTTATTTTTGTTTCATCCTTTTTTCTTTCAGTAGTGCTTGTTTCTTATGTAATACTGTACATGTGAAAATTCAAAGAGGTCCCCACAGAAGCCTATGTTACTGATTAATGAGTATGAAAAATAGTAATCCTTATTTACCACAAGAAATTACTGAGGAAGGTTGAGTTTGCAACAGTGAAAGGATAAATAGGAAGTCATGCATGCCATTTTTTGGTAAACATACTATTTTTAAATATATGCTTGGTGTATTTTTGATTTTTTGAAAAATTATTTCATGGATAGCTAATTTTAACTTCTTTATTGGGACAAAATACACACAAAACAAAATTCACAGTTATCAAGACTTCAGTTTTGTGGTATTAAACATACCCACATTGCTGTGCACCTATCACCACCATCCTTCTCTGCTGCTGCTACTGCTAAGTCGCTTCAGTCGTGTCTTACTCTGTGCAACCCCATAGACAGCAGCCTACCAGGCTCCCCCGTCCCTGGGATTCTCCAGGCAAGAACACTGGAGTGGGTTGCCATTTCCTTCTCCAATGCATGAAAGTGAAAAGTGAAAGGGAATTCTCTCAGTGGCGTCTGACTCGTAGCGACCCCATGAACTGCAGCCTACCAGGCTTCTCCATCCATGGGATTTTCCAGGCAAGAGTACTGGAGTGGGTTGCCATTGCCTTCTCCGACCATCCTTCTCTAGAACCTCCCTATCCTCCCCAATTGAAATTCTGTACCCATTACATACCAACTTCTCCATTTCCTCCTCTCAACAACCCTAGATAATAGTATCTGTCTCTATGAACATAATCACCCTAGGTATTCCCACACAAGTGAGATGCTACAACATTTAAATTTCTGTGACTGGCCTCCTCCTCCTAGCATAACATCTTCATGTTTCATTCATGCTGTAGCACACGCCAAAATTTCCTTATCTTTCAAGTCTGAACAATAGTCAACAGTATTTACACACTACATCCTATTTATCCTTTCTTTCTTGGATACACACCTGGGTTGCCCCTACCTTCTGGCTACTGTTAAAAATACTGCTAGAACATACATGTACAAGCACTTGTTCAAGTCCCTACTCTCACCTCTTTTGGGTATATACCTAGGAGTAGAATTGCTGGATCACATGGCAATTTGGTGTACAATTCTGAACAATAGACACTCAGTCCTCCAGAGCTACTGCACCATTTCATATTCCCATCAGTAAAGCACAAGAGCTCCAACTTCTGCATATCTTTGCCAACCCCTGCCACTGTGTTTTGTTCTGTTTCAACAACATCCATCTCAAGTGTAGGAAGTGACACACCATATTGGTCTCAGTCTGAATTTCCTTAAAGATGTGCTGCACTTGTGCTTAGTCGCGCAGTCATGTCCAACTCTTCATGACCCCATGGACTGTAGCCCACCAAGCACCTCTGTCCATGAGGATTCTCCAGGCAAGAATACTGGAGTGGGTTGCCATGCCCTCCTCCAGAGGATCTTCCCAACCCAGGGATTGAACCCAGGTCTCCCACATTGCAGGCAGATTCTTTACCATCTGAACCACCAGGAATATTTGATATTTAGCATCTTTTCATATGCTAATCAGCTACCTATCCATCCTCTCTGGAGAAATGTCCATTCAAGTCCTCTACTCTTTAACTGGATTGCCAATATTTTTATTGCTGATGTGCAGGAGATTCTATTCTGGATATCAATCCCTTATGAAGTATATGATTTTCAAATGTATGTTGTTTGGTTTAAATATATGATTTTCTCCTATTCTGTAGATTGCATTTCACTCTGCTGACAGTGTCCTTGGATATACAAAAGTTTTAAATTTTGATTAAGTCCAGCCTATCTATTTTTTTCTCTTGTTACCTGAGCTTTTAGTGTCATGTCCAATCAAGCATTGTCAAATCCAATGTCATGCAATTTTGCTCCTATTTTCTTCCATGAATTTGATAGTTTTAGCTCTTACATTCAGTTCTTTGATCTATTTTCAGTTAATTTTTACATATGATATTAAGAATACAATTTTCTTTTTTAATGCATGCAAATCATCTAGTTTCTCAAAATCATTTGTTGGAAAGATGTTTCTTTCCCTATTGAATAGTCTTGGCATCCTTGTAAGAAAATAATTGACCATATGGAAAAAGCAAGAGAGTTCCAGAAAAACATCTATTTCTGCTTTATTGACTATGCCAAAGCCTTTGACTCTGTGGATCACAATAAACTATGGAAAATTCTGAAAGAGATGGGAATACCAGAGCACCTGACTTGCCTCTTGAGAAATCCGTATGCAGGTCAGGAAGCAACAGTTAGAACTGGACATGGAACAACAGACTAGTTCCAAATAGGAAAAGGAGTACATCAAGGCTGTATATTGTCACCCTGCTTATTTAACTTCTATGTAGAGTACATCATGAGAAACGCTGG
>NW_011494911.1:268657-302856 GCF_000754665.1 Bison bison bison | reverse complement strand
ACATCAAGGCTGTATATTGTCACCCTGCTTATTTAACTTCTATGTAGAGTACATCATGAGAAACGCTGGACTGGAAGAAACACAAGCTGGAATCAAGATTGCCAGGAGAAATATCAATAACCTCAGATATGCAGATAACACCACCCTAATGGAAGAAAGTGAAGAGGAGCTAGAAAGCCTCTTGATTAAAGTGAAAGTGGAGAGTCAAAAAGTTGGCTTAAAGCTCAACATTGAAAAAACGAACATCATGGCATCTGGTCCCATCACTTCATGGGAAACAGATGGGGAAGCAGTGAAACAGTGTCAGACTTTATTTTTCTGGGCTCCAAAATCACTGCAGATGGTGACTGCAGCCATGAAATTAAAAGATTCTTACTCCTTGGAAGGAAAGTTATGACCAACCTAGATAGCATATTCAAAAGCAGAGACATTACTTTGCCAACAAAGGTCCGTCTAGTCAAGGCTATGGTTTTTCCTGTGGTCATGTATGGATGTGAGAGTTGGACTGTGAAGAAGGCTGAGCGCCAAAGAATTGAAGCTTTTGAACTGTGGTGTTGGAGAAGACTCTTGAGAGTCCCTTGGACTGCAAGGAGATCCAACCAGTCCATTCTGAAGGAGATCAGCCCTGGGATTTCTTTGGAAGGAATGATGCTAAAGCTGAAACTCCAGTACTTTGGCCACCTCATGCAAAGAGTTGACTCATTGGAAAAGACTCTGATGCTGGGAGGGATTGGGGACAGGAGGAGAAGGGGATGACAGAGGATGAGATGGCTAGATGGCATCACAGATTCGATGGACGATATGGAAAAAGCAAGAGAGTTGAGTGAACTCCGGGAGTTGGTGTTGGACAGGGAGGCCTGGTGTGCTGCAATTCATTGGTTCGCAAAGAGTCAGACACGACTGAGCGACTGAACTGAACTGAGGGATTATTTCTGGGATTTCTATTGTATTGCATTGATCTTCATGTCAGTATGCCTGTGTATTACCATAGCTTTACAGTAAGTTTTGAAATCAGGAAGTTATTTCATCAGCTTTATTTTCTTCCAAGATCGCTTTACTATTTGAGGTCCCTTTAATTTCCATGTTAATTTTTAGGATAGATGTTTCTGTTTCTGCTTAAAAAAGTCATTGTGATTTTAATCAGGATTGCATTGAATCTGTAGTTTGTTCTGGGTAGTGTTAACATTTTAATAATATTATGTATTCCAATCAATACACATGGAATGTTTTGCCTTTTATTCATCTTTCAAAATTTGTTTCTTTAATTTCAGGGTATAATTTTTTTCTTTTAATCAAAAATGTCTTTTTTGCTTTTTAGTTAAGTTTATTCATAAGTATTTTATTGTTTTTAATGCTATTTTAAATTGAATGATTCTCTTAATTTCTTTTTGATTGTTCATTGCTGGCATATAGAAATGCAACTAATTTTCATTTGTTGATTATGTACACTCCAACTTTGCTGAATTTATTTATTCAGTTTTTTTCTTTTATGGGAAAGGTGTAATTGCTTTGACCTCCCTGGTGTCTCAGATGGTAAAGTGTCTGCGTGCAGTGTGGGAGAGCTGGATTTGATCCCTGGGTCAGGAAGATCCCCTGGAGAAGGAAATGACAACCCACTCCAGTACTCTTGCCTGCAAAATCCCATGGACGGAGCAGCTCAGTAGGCTACAGTTCATGGGGTCGCAAAGAGTCAGATATGACTTTTTGCATTGGCTTTTTACATATAATTGCTTTGGTTTTATACATATATATATATATATAGGTATATAAAATGCCATCTGAGAACAGAGATAAGATTAATTCTTTCTTTTTGATTTGAACCTTTTTAATTTCTTTTTCTTGTCTTGCTCAGGTTGAGTTCCAGTATGATGTTGAATAGAAATGGTGAAAGAGAGTATTCTTGTCTTGTTCTTGATATTAGAGAAAATGTTTTCAAATTTTTTTCATTGAGTATGAATTCCCAGGTTGCTCAAGTGGTAAAGAATCCACCTACTAACACAGGAGACACAGGGAACATGGGTTTGGTCCCTGGGCCAAGAAGATACCCTGGAGTAGGAAATGACAACCCACGCCAGTATCTTTGCCTGGAAAATTCCATGGACAGAGGAGCCTGGCAGGCTACAGTCCATGGGTTAGTAAAGACTCAGACATGACTGAGAATTCATGCAACAACAGTGAATTTAGCTATGAGTTTTTCATATATGGTTCTGTTTATGTTGAAGTAATTTCTTTCTGCTCCTAGTCTTTCAAGTGTTCAAGATATCATGAAATCTGTTAAATTTTGTGAAATGTTCCTTCTTAATCGAGAAGGATGTTCCTTCTCAAATAATGTGCTTTATTTTGTTTTCTGTTAATGTAATATACTACCAATTAATTTTTACATGCTGGACCATCCTTTCATTCCAGGAATAAATCCCACTTGGTCATGGTACAAGTAAATAGAAGTTTATGGGGAAATTTAACAAATATTTTCTAATTATAAAATTTTTTGAATATTCACAAAAGAAGAAACGTCAATAAATCTTATGAATATATCATCTAGCTTTAACAAATGCATTTTAAATCTATCCTTTAATATTTGTTCTTTAAACCCAACAATTTTAAAGTTAATATGACTCTAAAAAGCAATGATGAAATAATAAAAACATTTCTTACATAAAGATAATCACATTAGCACTAGTTACAAATTGAATGACTTCCTACTATTATGTAATAATAATCAATTCATAGTCAATATCCTTTATCCTCTAAAAAATATATTTTCACAGTTTTTGGCCACATTAGAATTTTAAAAACCTAGCAAAATCCTTCATGTTAACTTTTTGTTTTCAATTCCATTACAATTTTAAAGAAATGTAGGCAATTTTTCTATGGTATACTCCAAATTTTGGATTTTATTGATCACTTCCTTTTGAGGTTGTTTAATTTTTCCCCTGTTCTCCATATTTTCTGACTATGTTAGTTCAATATAAAGGTTTGAATATGTTAAACTTGAAAAATTTTGGCAACAATACTGTGTAGATAATTTTGGATGATTCAGTTGCATAACTTAAGTAAATATATCATTTGTTGGTCTCAAGTCCAGTAATTCTAATCAGGAATAAGTTTAAATTATTTAAGGCTTGAGGCCTTTACAATTTGAAGTCACTTCTTTAACAAAAATGTTACAAAATTACAAAACAAAGTAGCAAATATAAATAGTTAGAATACTAAAGAAATGACACACAAAAAAATTAAAATTCATAAAACCCAACTAATTTCCTCAATGATCATACATTGTTCTGACCCCTCCCAGGATTTGGAAGTGAAATTTGCAAATAAGGGAATATGAAGCTAAAGCCTAACTAATTTCATAGTAACCTGCTTCTGATACTGAGATTGATTATAGCATTCTAGTCATGACAGAATTTCATTGTAATTCTTCCCATCAGCATTCTGCCTTAACACAATGGTACTAGCCATCATCACTGTTGCTAAATCCATTATTTCAATATAGATTGCAAAAAAAAAAAAATTAAATTTGATAATTTCTTCTCCATTTTTGAGATAAAATTCATTTTTAAGAACAGTGCCCTCAAAGCTATTTGATTATCTCAAATACAGTTCTGACCATAAAGATAGTAAAATATTAGTTTCTTATTGTTATCTATATTGAGAGTAATAAGTTGATGCTTAAGCAAATTCTAATGATCTTAACATTTTGATACATTACTTTTTTCTTCTTTTTATCATTTATATCTCTGTGAACTAATTTTCTACATTTAAAAAGTTTTAATCAACTGTGTAGTCATTAAAAAAAAAGAACTATCTTATCGTTGGCTTAAAGATCCTATTCAAGCTGACTCTTGGGTCCTCTTAATATAACCCCATTAATTTTGAGTAGCCAGTTTTTCTGACATTTTAATATGTGTCAGATTCATCTTATACATTTCCTGCCTCAAACACAGAACCAGTTATTGCTTCCAGGCAAAGGCCTGGCCCCCTTAATTGGGTAAATTGTATTAAAGACAACAATGTTGGCATTGGGACAGATATTATATCATTGTAAAAAGTGGTATCTCCTGCTTCTTTACAAAAATTACATTTCAAATTACATCACACCAGACCAAGTAAAGTGATTGTATACAGGCTACTCTGATATCACTGTATTAGTAAATACAGTTGGGTATATTTTTCTTTTGACTCTCACAAACCTTGCATTTCTAACCAGACACCCAACTCACTGTTTTCATTTTTAAGAGCCAAGGATTAATACATTGTTCTAGAAACTGATACAGATATCGTCTATAATAGGGTTACAAACAGATAAATACCTTCTGAGTTTACTAAATATAGACAAATATATCTGGTGATATATACAAATTATGTGTGTCTCTAATATTTAATATGCACTTTACTTATAGCTGAATAAATAGGTATCATTATCATGGTTCAGCTTCAAGTTACTATTTTCTTACTTGTAATGACAAGTGCTATAACAAAAGAGAGTTAAGGATATTTCTGCACATAAAACCTGTCACATTTTTCGAAAACTCTTCCCCTTCAGGGCTGTCTTATTTAGAGTATACTGGTATCAATTATCAAATGAGTTCCTCAATTGTCAATTTGGAGAAACGTAAATTTTACTCTCAGTTGGTAAAAATAAAAAAGCATTGACATAAATAATCATTGCTCAGAATGCATTCAGTATTCCCCACCCGTCACTTAATACCCATGCCTATTATTCAACAAGTAAGTTGACTGTCATGGGACCTGTGGTGCTGGTATTGATGCACTGCTTCCGTTCCATATACAGTAATTACTTCTACTTAAAATCTGTGGCATTGGACAGTGAGTGCCTGTCATGTCTGCCATCTAGCTTGCCCCTTAATTGGAAAAAATGATGGATCGATGGATAGACAGGAGGCAGGAAGATGGACAGAAAGATGGAAAGCAGGATATAAAAACAGCAGTGCACAGATTAAAATATATGTTAAGCTTTGCAAACACTGCAAGAGGCCAGACAGCTTGAAAGATGCTTATGTTCAGTTTACAGATTTATGACTTGCTCTCTCCAATATTCATGAACATGGAGAGTATTTGCCTAAGGCATGATACAGTGACAAAGCATTAAAATCAACAATAATTGCTTAACACAATGAACAACATAATTATAGACTGCTGGCCATTTTATCCATTGAATTCAAGATACATTTACTACTCTTAAATATATCTGCATGTACATAAATGCATTCATCTGAAGCAGAGGTCAGTTGCCTACAAGATTTTAAAATCTTTTTATCTCTTAACTAATGTTGTTTTTTCCCCCTTTCATTTTGTTTACAGCATGTAAATTGCAGTTTTACTTAATTCAACAGATCCTTGACTAATTGGCTGTCAGTTCCATTGTGAATGTTATATTCAATAAGCTACAATTATAAATCTCTAAAACTCCTCTTATTATTGAAAAGAAGGTGAATACAAACAACATTATATTTTACATTTAACCAAGATTATTGGTTCTTTGCAGCAAGGTTTTCCGATGATAAAAACAACCAATGTCATTTTATTTATCTTCAAATATTTTTTACAGAGCAGAGGAAATAATGTTCTTTTGTTCTGCTGGCTAGTTTTTATACAGTTGTGTAAACATAGTGTACTTTTAAATTTAAAAATTTAAAAGGAAAAGAAGGAAAAATTCATATTGAGTATCTCTTGCTTTTTCAATAGACTGAATTTTTCTCCAGTCCACAGCCAAACTTTTTGAAGTTTGCATCTATTCCGCCCCCACCCCCTGCCGCACCCCACCAAAGGATCACCTAAACACTATTCAACTAATTAACTGCAGTCTGGTGTCACTCCTCCTGTTCTATCAAAAGGGGTTTTGGGAGGACCCCAACAAAGTTCATGTTGCCAAATCTAAGGGTCACTTCACCATCAGTATCTTACTGGAAATTTCAGTACTTGACTTTTCTCAAGCCCCACTTTGGTTTCCAGTTCATCACAAACCCTGGGCTTCTTTCTTCTTCCAATCCTTTGTGATTGTAGTAATAAATACTTTATTTATTTTTTTTCCAACTACAATTTTATTTTATTTTTAAACTTTACAGAATTGTATTAGTTTTGCCAACTATCAGAATGAATCCGCCACAGGTATACATGTGTTCCCCATCCTGAACCCTCCTCCCTCCTCCCTCCCCATACCATCCCTCTGGGTCGTCCCAGTGCACTAGCCCCAAGCATCCAGTATTGTGCATTGAACCTGGACTGGCAACTTGTTTCATACATGATATTTTACATGTTTCAATGCCATTCTCCCAAATCTTCCCACCCTCTCCCTCTCCCACAGAGTCCATAAGACTGTTCTATACATCACTGTCTCTTTTGCTGTCTCGTATTTTAACTTCCTAACACTAGTAATTACAATCACTATCTTTCTCTCCCTTTTCTTAAATAGGCAGGAATCATTATTTTATTAACTTTTTCTGGATAAAAAACTTTTGTGTCTGTTGCTTATATTTATGTGGAATATTTTTTTAATTTCATTGATTTCAACTCATTATTTATTTATTTTGCATTAGCTGGGACAGTTATACCATATAGTTATACCATAAACGGTAATTATTTTGGCTTAATACAGACAGTTGTTCTTCAACTAAATTAACTGCAGGAAAAACGCTTCCTTTTTTTTTTTTTTTTTTTTGATGACTACAATTTCTGTTTCCTTCTTTTTTCTGTACTGAGCTTCAGTGGGTGGTGTTTTTCCCTTCAGCCTAAAGAACATCATTTAAGGCTTTCATTAATACCATTGTACCTGCAATAAAGTATATCAGCTTCCATTTTCCTGATTTGGTCATTTGTTATCCTCATTATGATAGGATATTTTCTCTGTAGCTTCTGAGTTTGGCTTGTTAGTTGTTCTAAGCTACACTACATATCTAGAAGATTCTCACCTAAGTGTTCTGTAAATAATTTTTGTGACTAGTTAAGGTGCTCTGACCCAACGTCCTGGCCTCAGACACCAACTGGAGGCTCACTGTAATAAAACTACAGAGGAAGCACGGATCGATAGTAGATCTCAGAGGCAGTTATGGCCTTACCACAGTGGGTCAGACTCCACTGAAGGGACTACCCTGGAGGTAAACTTCGTGGATTCTAGAACCAACCTTTTCTGCCCGCTTCCACTTCCCATGAGGCATGTCGTAGAAGCTGACCTAGTTTTCAGAAAACTTCTCCTGACTTTTGGTGTCTTGTCACAGGGCACTTTCCCTTTTCTCCTCAGGCTTCGTTCATATATAAATTACTCCTCACAATCAATAAACAGATTCAAGTTTGTAAACAAACAAGCAAAGAAAAGCTCACATTGGCATTAAGGTCACAGCATAACTCTAAAATTTGACTTCAAACTGGAATCATACTGAATTTTAATACAATTTTGGAAAACTTGACATTTTTGTAAACATGTATGTTTCCATCAAATAGCATGGTATGTTATTTCCCTTTGTTCTAGTATTGTTTTATGTCCTTCAATAAAATTGTATTGCTTTCCTCATAAAAGTTGATTTTTCCTTTCAGTTTATTCCAAAGTATCATAGCTTTTCTACTATGTTGAAAGGATTTTTATAAATCCTGTTACTACTTCTAATAGGATTAAGTAAGTTATAAATTATTTTTTGCATTCCTTTAATTTCCCTAGATCTCTTGTTATATTTTGAATTTACTTTTCTCTTAGTTTCCATAGGTAGAAAAATATATAACCAAAATGGTAAAGTTTATCTTTTGATTTTTTTAATTTATAAAGATTATTTAATGTTATTGATTGGAACTGAAAATGTTTAGTAATATTGCATAATAATGTGCATATTCAGTTCAGTTCAGTTCAGTCGCTCAGTCCTGTCCGACTCTTTGTGACCCCATGAACTACAGTACGCCAGACCTCCCTGTCCATCACCAACTCCCGGAGTCTACTCAAACCCATGTCCATCGAGTCAGTGATGCCATCAAACCATCTCATCCTCTGTCATCCCCTTCTCCTCCTGCCCTCAATCTTTCTCAGCATCAGAGTCTTTTCAAATGAGTCAGCTCTTTCAAATGAGTCAGCTCTCTGCATCAGGTGGCCAAAGTATTGAAGCTTCAGCTTCAACATCAGTCCCTCCAATGAACACTCAGGACTGATCTCCTTTATTATCCATTTCTTAATCTTGTTTTCTCTGTGGTGAAGAATTTAGAGCCCTGTTATCTAAAATGTTGTTTGCTGTTAAAATTTCATAAATGATAATGATTACAATTTCTATTTTGCTTGGAGATTTTATTAAGGAACAACTTTTAAATGATACCAATACATTTTTCTGCATATTAGAGAAAAGATTGGAGTATATTGGATATAATGAGATGTATTGACAGTGTTACTGTTACTGAACTAACTTTTGTATTTTAGGTTATTATTTTCTTCTGAGAATACAATCCTCCCTATTGACAAAACTAAAATGAAATAGAATGTTTCCTTATGAGCTCTCCAGCTACTGAAATAAATATCCAGTGTAATATTTTGCTCTTCAAGGAAACCTGAAGTCATATAGCTAAGTATTTGAATACTCCAGAAATGGAGTATAGACATACATAAACCATTCTGTTTTACAAGGGATTATTATAAAAGATAATTCAGTTTTAAATCCAATCCAAAAGAAGGGCAATGCCAAACAATGTTAAAACTACCACATAATTACACTCATTTCACATGCTAGCAAGGTAATGCTCAAAATCCTTTTAAAAGCTCAAAAACCTAGCTTTAGGGTTCAACAGTACATAAACCAAGAACTTCCAGATGTACAAGCTGGATTTAGAAAAGGCAGAGGAATTGGAGATCAAATGGCCAACATTGGTTGGATCATAGAAAAAGCAAAAGAATTCCAGAAAAGCATCTACTTCTGCTACATTTATTCACTACACTAAAGCTTATAACTGTAAGCTAAAGCTTTTTGACTGATCACAACAAACTGGAAAATTCTTAAAGAGATGGGAATACCAGACAGCCTTACCTGCCCCCTGAGAAACCTGTATGCAGGTCAAGAAACAACAGTTAGATCTGGACATGGAACAATGGACTGGTTCCAAATTGGGAAAGGAATATGTCAACACTGTATATTGTCACCCTGCTTATTTAACTCCTATGCAGAGTACATCATGTGAAATGCCAGGCTGGATGAAGCATAATCTGGAATCAAGATTGCCGGGAGAAATATCAATAACCTCAGATATGTAGATGACACCACCTTATGGCAGAAATGGAAGAGGAACAAAAGAGACTCTTGATCTTCCAGAAAAACATCTACTTAATTGACTATGCTAAAGCTTATGACTATAAGCTAAAGAGGAGAGTGAAAAATCTGACTTAAAACTCAACATTCAAAAAACCAAAATCATGGCATCTGGTCCCATCACTTCAAGGCAAAAGATGGGGAAGCAATGGAAACAGTGACAGACTTTATTTTATTGGGCTCCAAAATCACTGCAGATGGTGACTGCATCCATGATATTAGGACGCTTGCTCCTTGGAAGAAAAGCTATGACAAAGCTAGACAGTGTACTAAAAAGCAGAGACATTACTTTGCTGATAAAGGTCTGTAAAGTCAAAGCTATGGTTTTTCCAGCAATCATGTACAGATGTGAGAGTTGGCTGAACATAAAGAAGGCTGAGTTCATAAAGAAGGCTGAACACTGAAGAACTGATGCTTTCAAACTGTGATGTTGTGTTTCAAACTGTGGTTAAGACTTTTGAGTGTCCCTTGGACAGCAAGGAGATCAAACCAGTCCATCCTAAAGGAAATCAACCCTGAATAGTCATTGGAAGGACTGATGTTGAAGCTGAATCTCCAATACTTTGGCCACCTGATGCAAAGAGCCAACTCATTGGAAAAGACCCTGATGCTGGGAAAGATTGAAGGCAGGAGAAGAAGGGGATGACAGCGGATGACATGGTTGAATGGCATCACTGACTCGATGGATATGAGTTTGAGCAAGCTCCGGTAGTTGGTGATGGACAGGGAAGCCTGGCAAACTGCAGTCCATGGGGTTGCAAACAGTCAGACACAACTGAGCAACTGAACAACAACAGCCATCATAAAAGAGGGCTTCCCAGGTGGTGCTATTGGTAAAGAACCTGCCTGCCAATGCAGGAGACATATGAAACATGGGTTTTGTATCCCCAGGTCTGGAAGATCCCCTGGAGGAGGAAATGACAACACAGTCCATTATCCTTGCCTGGAGAATCCCAAGGACAGTGGAGCCTGCTGGACCACAGTCCAAGGGATCACAAAGGGTCAGACATAAAAGAGAAATGAATGGATAAATAGCACTTGAAAGAAAGCGAAAGTCACTCAGTTGTGTCTGACTCTTTGGTACCCCATGGACTCTAGCTAACCAGGTTCCACTGTTCATGGAATTCTCCAGGCAAGAATACTGGAGAGGGCAAGCATTCCCTTCTGCAGGGGACCTTCCCCACCCAGGGATTGAATCCTGGTGTCCCGCACTGTCAGCAGATTCTTTCTGTGTGAGCCACCAGGGAAGCACTTAGTTTTCTGTCAAACTAGGCCATAGAGATGCTTAATGTATGGGATAACTGGATACCCCTGGAAAGCTGTCCTATATAGAATCTCTTCACAAGCACCCTCTAGGTTTCCCAGAGGAACTACATGGGAAAAATGATTATATAATTTAGAATGTTTCTGGCTTAATAGGAATTCTATATTAACTTGCTAAAAGAATGAGAGGATTTATTGTCTCATAAAATAGGAAATTTGAGCAGGTTTCTAAGCTTATTGAATACATGACTTAATGAGGTCATCAAAGTCATTGGTTTTATCTGTATTTTGTCTCTCTTATTTTCAGGGTTGGCTTTATGCTATGACTGGTTTCCCTCAGGCTTACAAGGTGACTGCCATGAGAGATCAACGTTAGAGGCTTATTCCTGTTCCTAGGTTCTTGGCTGAACAGAAAAGAACTTTCCCAGAAGCCCTCAGCTGACTACTTAATTCTTTTAACTCTGAATAATTTCCATGTCTATTTTCCTACCAATCACTGGCAGGTAGAAAGATAAATATTGTGATTAATTTAGACTAAACAGAAACCACTTGGACCCCTACTGAATTCTATAAGCTTCATAGAAGGAGATGGATATTTTGGGAAAAACAAATTCAGTTTCTCATAGGGTAATGGAAGGAGGTTTGTGGAATATGGGTGCATAAGCAACAATTAAAATGCATTATTATAAACTCTTTGGCTATCAAGAACTTTTCCACATATACATTTTCATTCCATACATTCTAACATAGATTTTTTTAATGTATGAATGATGAAATATGTCTCAATTTCTCCCCAAAAGGAGAAAATCTGAAGTCAATTACTGCATTTATCCTGAAGTACAAGATCTCTAGGTAGTATTCAGTCCTTACATGTAGCTCCCAATGGTTCAGTGATTTCTTGCTCATGAGTGATTTATCTTCATTAAATGTACACGGATACAATGTAGTGAAAAGCATGATAATTACAATGAAAAAAACTCCCTCCTGTAAAGGTGAACAATAAGAAAATATGTGGTTATCTGTAATATACTTTACTCGTTGGACAGGGATACAAAAGTTTCCTGTTCTGTCAGGAAAGTGATTTTCCACAGCCTGTGAATCCGAGTTTTTACTCTCTCAGAGTATAGTCATGTCTGTTGTCTCTGTGACCTGAAAGTGGACAGTACAGAAAATTTATTTTCTGGGTCTGCACCACTTTAACAATGTACTTTTTGAAAGTAAAAATTGCTGGGACTAGTGTTTGCTTTAGAAGATTTAGGTTTTGTTTGTTTGTTTTTTAAATAGTTGTTCAGTCTACTTGTTTTCAATCAACCCCATGACTAAAAATACACAATCAGAAATTATTTGGGGCTATGAATCTAGAAGGTTCTGATTTATCATATCAAGCTCCATGCTCTGTTTGTGCCATGAGACCTTAATGTAATACCTTCTCTTCCTCTTGGTCTTGGTTACCAGGTGAGTTAACAACTTCCTCTGGCAGGAACATCCCTGCTTCAGACAGTTGAATCTTCACAATAAACAAACAGACTGCCCTTTTATCAGTCACACAGTGCTTTACAGGAGGTGCTTGGGAGAGGTTTGGGGGAACAATTGCTTTGTTTCAATCTTATTTTCTCTCAAATTTTAAGATTATTATTCTTATAAGACTTAGCTTTTCTAAATTATCCAGGCCTTGATTGCTAAATTTCCAATTGTTTTGATTATAATCCATACATGAACACATGTGTCTTAGCAGACACATAATTTTCTCACTCAGATTTTAAATGAGTCACCTGCAGACAAAAGTCTTCTCCATATTTTAAGATGTTATGCAATGTCAAAAAAAAAAAAGGTTCAACCTAATCTTAAGGCATAAATTTTCTCTACTAAGATCCATGATGACCCTACCCATCATCAGAAGTTGACGAGTCAATCTACAATAGTTAAAAAAAAAGTTTTCTATAGAATAACTAGTATTCTCAGATTCCAGTTACAGAAAAAATATTATTATTGTCTTATACCAGTTTTACCCATTCTATACTTTAGAATGTTATTTTCAGTTTTCTAACACAAATATTTCATTCATTTAGCATGCTTACTCTAGGAACTTTGATTCAAACAGCTTAAATATGATTGCTATGCATAAGCTGATAGAGAAGAAATCTAGGAGAAAGACAATCTTCTGAATTTATAAATTCAGGAGCTCACTGATATTATAAAAGTTCAGGTTTTACTATCTCTCAGGTCTCCTGGTCACAGGAGAGGCCATCTTAAAAAACTGGTTCTACCCATACTTCTAGAATTACTGCCAAGGATGATCATGACTATTTGCATTCTCCTTCACATCAATGGAAAAAGAAGATATGTTTCTGGAAATCATTGCCAATTACAGAGAAAGAATTTTTTCCAAAAGTAAATTTCTTCATGATTGATTCCTTTTACATTTGTATTACAGAAGAAAAATCACTAACAAGTAGATTGCCTTAGCTTATCCAGACTGCTTAATGAAGGACATATTATTGGTTTCCAATGTGTCATCCATATCCTAAGGAAATTCATTCTGCCTGTGGGAAGGATGTATATCTAATAAAAATCAAGAAAGCCTGTCCTATGTGCAAAAGATCTAATACAGTTCTTAGGGAAGAAATATAAATGTTAAAATTAAATCACAATAAATATGTTAAACATAAGATTTAATTTGGCTAAAGAGACAATTACAATTATTTATTTCTGACAGACCCAATTTTTGAAAGGACATAGAAAGCTTGAAGTATAAGTTACAGAAAGAATCTAAGGGGAGACTACTGAACAGAAATATCAGTATAATATTTAGTTATAATAATAACAGAAAAAAGTCAAAAATATTACCAAGGACTAAAAGATATTTACTATGATCAAAGAAAAGTTAGTAACTCCAAATTCACAAACTTCTATAAATATGTCAACTCAGTTTTCACAAGGGAAAATTGAAAATCCACAAACTGGAAAATCTCACACTTCTTTCATTTAATGTTATGTTAAAAACATTTATAGACATACATAGATTACAGAAAGGTAGGCGGATAGATAGATGTGTGTTTGAGCATGCACACACTTGCACATGTGTATGAATTTTGAATCAGTAACTGAATTATTGAATCTGACATTGACCTACAATAAAGAGAGTAGAAATGTCTGGAGCACTGAATTAGAGCATATGTAAGAAAGCTCAAGGGATGTAGTAATGTTACAATGAACTGACCATGGAAAGCCCAAGCTCACATACCTATTTTAAGCAATTTAAAAATGTACTGATGAGACTGACACTACATACTTTGACCTGGTTAAGTCAGGGTTAACAATGAGTTATATCATCCTTGATTTGTGTTCCCTCATATCAAAAATATGATAACAGAGACAGGATAACAGAGATCAAAGAGTAGCACTTAACAGCTGGAAGCAAAGTAAATGTCATTCAATAATCAGAGTGCCTTGATCCACAGGAATCTGTGGTGGTTGCTAATAAATCATGGAATGCCTGGAGTGGAGAGAGACAGACAACCACCCTGTGTGAAACATGTTTCAATTAATAAAGAAAATGAGAGCTGGCAA
This sequence comes from Bison bison bison, assembly GCF_000754665.1. Classification (NCBI taxonomy): domain Eukaryota; kingdom Metazoa; phylum Chordata; class Mammalia; order Artiodactyla; family Bovidae; genus Bison; species Bison bison. The sequence goes on along the minus strand of NW_011494911.1, from coordinate 288,727 downwards.
GTGAAAGCAGACATCAGGCACTGCAATAGATAACCATAACCTAATAGGGAGATATGAACCAATTCAGCTAGCATCCATTAATTTAAGGGGAAGCAGGCTTCCTTTGAAGAAAGACCTTGAAAACCTCAACATAAATATTGGGTTGGCCAAAAAGTTCATTTGGGGTTCTTGTTACATCTTACAAAACCCAATATATCTAGTAAAATGTTAGTTGATTCTTCTTCAAAGGATCCTGGAGCCATGTGAGAGGGCAACACTACATAGGAGAAAGGGTTAACATTTAGGCTCTTCAAAAATATTTATATAAGTGGTCTGAGGTATCAATAATATCTATTAAGCTGAAATGATATCCTGTCAAGTCGTTAGCTTGACAGATATGGAGGACAAGTGAGAAACTGAATTCTGACCCAAGCCCAACTCACAGTGTGCTCAACAGGTTCATAATGAACACTATGGCTATTTCTTCAGTTCCTAAATATACAAGCAGAATAAATACACTCAGTGATAGAACACCCCTTGTCTTGCTTTTCAGACTTGTGTAGGAGAGCCAAGTAAAACTGAACTTGTCTCTCATACCAAGCTTAAAATCAACAGCAGTACCACATTCCTGGAAGCGATGTGTGTTAATGATTTAAAATGGTTTGGCCATGCTAAAGTCGCTTCAGTCATGTCAGACTCTTTGTGACTCTATGTTCTGTAGCCCTCCAGGCTCCTCTAACCATGGGATTCTCCAGCAAGAATACTGGAGCTGCCATGCCCTGCTCCAGGATGAAAATGGTAGTAGCTGTGATTCGTAGATATTTCCATTTAATTTGCTTGCATGGCTTAGCACAACAATAATAGATCATGGCAGATAAACACGGACTCCTGTGTACTTAACCAGGTGATAGCCTGATTGTGAATCGAACCTACTAAGTTTACATGTGATACCTTGGCAGACAATGTGGTGGTTACATAGCATCACCAACTCAATGGATATGAATCTAAGCAGACTCCTGCAGACAGTGAAGGACAGGGAAGCATGATGTGCTGCAGCCCATGAGATTGCAAACAACAACAACAAATCTGACTAGTAAAACTTAATATAGACATTATCATTGGAGACTTAGGTACACATCTGTTGGTATGGAAAATAATAAATAAGTAAATTTTCTATCTCCATTAAGTGTGTGTATGTGTGTTTATATGGTAAGGACTAAGGATAACACTTCACCTTCATGGCTTTATATAAGTCTATATCCACTCTCTTGCATTCTACATAATATTGTATATAGGGGCATTTATGGTCTTGATAATCCATAAAAATATCAGTAGTTTGCTATATTGATGATACCAAGGAAAACTGATTTGTTGAGCTGGAAATGTCAAGTTCTCTAGATGCCATAAAAGATACATATATGTTTCTGATACATACTCAATACCCTTTTATATGGATAAGATTTTAATCCACCATCATGGAAATGTTGGGCTAAATCCTTTAAGGTATAAAACACTTCCCTGGACCGTGAATGTCCAACCACTAAAGTAAAAGACTCAGATCTTGGTTAACAGCTCTAGATTTTGAAACAACACTAACTACAATTGGAAAGCAGCTCCAGTCTATTCACTGTGTTACCTGGAGGTCCAGGGGAAAAAAACAACACATTTCCAGGTTACAGTAAACTTTTTCTTTTTCTTGTGTTGCAAACTATTATATATTCACTGACATATCAAGAAAAATAGAATGATAGATAATATATGTCAAGCCACAATATGGGAATAGCAGTAATTCCTAAAGTTTGGAGGAAAGAATATGCATTCTTTATCACAGAGCCAAGCTTTATTTTATTTTTTTTTTAATAGCACCTAGAATACTACTGAGAATGCTGCTGCTGCTGCCAAGTCGCTTCAGTCATGTCTGACTCTGTGCGGCCCCATAGACAGCAGCCCACCAGGCTTCTCCATCCATGGGATTTTCTGGGCAACAGTACTGGAGTGGGGTGCCATTGCCTTCTCCACTGAGAATGCTACCAGGTCCTAAAAGTGGATGATTTCCTAGCCAGGATCACAAATTGATGCTAACACTAAATGCTCACCATGAACTATGTTTTATCTCAGTAACAATGTTAGTAAGTCCTGTGTGTCTTGCAGACATCCTTTATTTAAACCAGATCTAATCAGGTCTAGATAGCATATTCAAAAGCAGAGACATTACTTTGCCAACAAAGGTTCATCTAGTCAAGGCTATGGTTTTTCCTGTGGTCATGTATGGATGTGAGAGTTGGACTGTGAAGAAGGCTGAGCACCGAAGAATTGATGCTTTTGAACTGTGGTGTTGGAGAAGACTTTTGAGAGTCCCTTGGACTGCAAGGAGATCCAACCAGACCATTCTGAAGGAGATCGGCCCTGGGATTTCTTTGGAAGGAATGATGCTAAAGCTGAAACTCCAGTACTTTGGCCACCTCATGTGAAGAGTCGACTCATTGGAAAAGACTCTGATGCTGGAAGGGATTGGGGGCAGGAGGAGAAGGGGACGACAGAGGATGAGATGGCTGGATGGCATCACTGACTTGATGGACGTGAGTCTGAGTGAACTCTGGGAGTTGGTGATGGACAGGGAGGCCTGGCGTGCTGCGATTCATGGGGTCGCAAAGAGTTGGACACGACTGAGTGACTGATCTGATCTGAATCAGGTCTAGAAAACATCAGTAAATTACATGAACAGAGTTCCATGATAAATATTTTTGCCACATTGTTGCTCATCCTTAATTCAAACCTCTGACTTTATGAAAACTTTCCAAGAGTAAATTGATAAGAAAAAAAGTAACCAGGACTGATTCATAGATGATTTGGCACAATGTATAGGCAGTAGTCAGATGAATAATAGATGTCAACTACAAACTGGCACTTACCAAGAGCATTGCCAAGGACTGAACAACAAAGGCATTCACCATCTTCCTCTGCAGAGATTGAACTCCATGCTGCTGTAGCTGTTGACCTTCAACAATTCCTGAGGGAGTTCAGGGTGGAGTGTGGCACTCTGTGCTCCAGGGAATCTGGTGGGACAGGACTTTAGATAGCTGGATGTTTTTAGGAACAGATTTTATGTTTAGAAGCACTAAATACCTTCATGGTGACATCAGATCCTCATGACTAACAAAAACGTTTTGTAAAATGAGTGCTTCATGGCATTGAAATCCCCGTTCACCAAAACTTTATATATTGACTTCCCCTCGCTGCTGCTTTGGAGCAGTTTCAAAGCTCTGTGAGGTGCTGCCTCCAGGGCTGCAGTCCTCATTTTGCCCCAAATAAAACTTAACTCACAACTCTCAAGTTGTACATCTTTTTTTTTTAGTCAACACAAAGATTCATAATAGCCACATTTAAGGATACCCCAGAGATATAATAGTGAAGGAAAATCTTCACAGTGAGGAGAATATTTAGGAGTAGAACTTTCTAACCACTTCCTGCGGATTAGAGGCAGTCTGGGATTTTTACATACATGAATTTATGAATTGTGGATAATCTCAGGGCCATTTCTTCAGGGCCTAAACTAAACAAGACATGATCACTGAAAACATGTTTCAGGAGAGAAATGCATGATGGACCTGTGGGAGTGATATGAACTATAAGAATTTTTCGTGTTACAATAACACCTGCCAAAAAGCATCATCTTGTACAGAATCATGTGTCACAATTACCCATATTTTGTATGTCAGACAAATTCTCTATTGAACCTCCCCAAACCCCATAAACAGAGGAATCATTGTGGCAAAGATGGAATATATTCATATGTCTGATAACATGAAATTTCTCTCAGTGAGGCTAATTCAGTTATGTCATTGCTGAAACGTCAAAAATGATAGCAGAAACAGATATTGGGCCTCAAAACAACACTATTCCTTTTGCCACCTTAAGGCTATTGGACTTATTTTCAATAGTCCAATTATATTGGACTATTTTCAACTTGAAGGAAGCAGTAATTTGTCTTGATTAGTGTTGATATACATTCCATATGAAGTTTTACACCACCTGTTCACAGAATCCACACCAGCATCAGAATCTTGCCTTCAAACACCCATTGTATCAATGCCGCATCATACAAATACTGCCTGAAACCAATGCATAGCAATGGCTCATCACTACGTGGCTTAATATGAACTCTATCTCTTTGAAACAGTCAGCCTGATAGAATATTGGAATACAGTGGTGAAACCTCATCCAAGACACAGGCTCTGGGAAAATATCATCAGTTTACGGCATTGTCTTTGATCTACACCTTGAGCCAAAATCCAGTGTATAAAATTGCTGACTAACACTACAGCACACACCTCTGGGAGCCAAGGGAAATGTGTGAAGAGTAGACATTACCTCCCTTAAAATAATAACCAAAGGTTCATTTATAAAATTTGATTCCAGTCCCCTGAGATTGTATTCTTCTGGGTTAGCATTTCTGGTTCCTTCAAATCAGAAATAAAAAACATTTCTGCTAGAGGAATACAACCAGATATTCTACTAAACTGGAAGCTGTACTTATCAATCAGGGACTTTAGGTTCATGCCACTGGTTTTATAAGCCAAATAGGAATTACATCAGCTAGGAAAATCAATCCAAAACATATGACCATAATTTGATTACTGAAACACAGTGTCATGCATTGTAATGACTATCAAGGTACAACTAAAGCAACAATCACCTAATAATGACATAGCATTTAACCGTTCAGACTCCTTGAGAATGATGATCTTGGTTCCTTTCCCAAACCAACAAACTAGACTCAACAAGGTGATAGCTAATTATGAGTCTCTTTTACTAAGTCTTCTAAGCAATGATAATTAAGTCAGTATTTTGGAGGAGACTCTCATTAATTAGACTAATACTTCTCCTTGATTTATAAAATAGGAATGATTTATTAATATAAGGGGGAAAATTGATAATACAGAACTAAGGCAAATGGGGAGTCATAAAGTATTTAAATGGCACAGCAAGTGGATCAAATTGGGCAAGGTTATGGATCTCAAAGCTATGGATTTTCCAGTAATGTATGGATGTGATAGTTGGACCATAAAGAAGGCTGAGTACTGAAGAATTGAAACTTTTGAATACTCCTGACAGTCCCTTGGACTGCAAGGAGATCAAACCTGTCAATCATAAAAGAAGTCAACTGTGAATATTCATTGGAAGGGCTGATGCTGAAGCTGAAGCTCCAATACTTTGGCCAACTGATGCAAATAGCCAACTCATTTGAAAAGACCCTGATGTTGGAAAAGATTGAAGCCAAAGGGAGCAGAGTGAGGTAGAGGATGGAATGGTTAGATGACATAATGGACTCAATGGACATGAATCTGAGCAAACTCAGAGATAGTGAAGGACAGGGAAATCTGATGTGCTGCAATCCATAGAATTGCATAGAGTCAGGTATGACTTAGTGACTGAACAGTAACAAATAATGGGCGTCAATCAAAAATTTACAGCCCGATACTGGATGCTGGGGGCTAGTGCACTGGGACGACCCGGAGGGACCGTACGGGGAGGGAGGAGGGAGGAGGTTCAGGTTGGGGAACACATGTATACCTGTGGCAGATTCATGTTGATGTATGGCAAAACCAATACAGTATTGTAAAGTAAGTAACCTCCAATTAAAATAAATAAATTTATATTAAAAAAAAACTTACAGCACAGATAAAAACTGTTGTAAGGTTATCGTTACCATCTTTCTAAATTCCATATATATGCGTTAGTATACTGTATTGGTGTTTTTCTTTCTGGCTTACTTCACTCTGTACAATAGGCTCCAGTTTCAGGGTGGGATGGTTTGGGAGAATGGCATTGAAACATGTATAATATCATATATGAAATGAATCGCCAGTCCAGGTTCGATGCATGATACTGGTTGCTTGGGGCTGGTGCACTGGGACGACCCAGAGGGATGGTATGGGGAGGGAGCAGGGAGGGGGGTTCGGGTTGGGGAACACGTGTATACCTGTGGCAGATTCATGTTGATGTATGGCAAAACAAATAAAATATTGTAAAGTAATTAACCTCCAATTAAAATAAATAAATTTATATTAAAAAAGGAAGAAAAAAAAAGAAATGTTCTGTAATACTGATTAAAAAAAAACTGTTATAAGGTAAAGGAAGACATACATATAAATTATGAATCTCCAAGGGAACACAACCAATAGAATTTGTTTGTATGCATATGTATAGTTATCTCTGTTTGCGGATGATAAGATCTTGTATATAGAAAATCCTAAAGGCTCCACCAAAAATATGCTGAACTAATAAGCAAAGTCAGTGAAACGGTAGGATATAAGATCAACATATAAGAATCAGCTCCATTTCTCTACATAATGTATTATCTGAAAAACAGAGTATACAATCCTATTTACAATTTACAATCCTATTTACAATTATTTAGCTTTCAAAATAATGCAATACTTAAGGATGAATTTAATGAAGGAAGTGGAAGATCTATACATCAAAAACTATAAAACAATGATGAAATAAATTGAAGATACAAATAAATTGAAACATATCTCATGTTCATAGATTTAATTTAAAAGTCACAGTGTTAAAATCCTCATGCCACCCAAAGCCATCTATAGATTCACTACAATCTGTATCAGAAATATCAATGGCATTCGTTAGAAAAATAAAAACAACCCTAAAATCCATATGGAACCACAAAAGACCCTGAATAGTCAAAACTATTTTGACAAAGAACAAAGCTGAGGTATCATATTCCTTTATTACAAATTATATTACAAAGCTGTAGTAATTCAAACAATATAGCACTGGCATAAAATGGACACATAAACCAACAGAACAGAATTGAGAGGCCAGAAAATAAATCCATGTATACATGGTGAACCATTATTTGACATAGAAGTCCAGAATATTCATTGGTAAAGACACTCTTGTCAATAAATAGTGCTAGGAGAACTGGATATTCACAGGTAAAAGAATGAAACTTTATCCCTATCTTCTAACCCTCACAAGAATTAGCTCAAAATGGATTAGCAACTTAAATCTGAAACTATAAAACTCCCAGAAGACAACACTCTGGAAAAGTTCTTTGGCACTGGTATTGGCAACAATTTTCCTTTACTTTTTTTTTTTATTTTTATATAATACCAAAAGCACAACCAACAAAATTTAAAAAATCAACAAATTTGATTACTTAAAACTGAAAAGCTTCTACACAGCAAAATAAAAAATAAACAAAATGAAAATTTGATGAACAGAATGGGAGAAAATATTTTCAAATTGTATATCATAGATAAGGGATTAATATTCAAAATATATAAGTAACTCATAAAGCTCAATAGCAAAAAGAAAAAAAAAATCAGATTAAAATTGGCAGAGGACCTGAATCAACATTTTTTTCCAGAGAATACATACAATCAGCCAACAAGTATGTGAACAGGTATTTAGCTTCACTAATTATCACAGAAATGAAAATAAAAACCTTAATAAGATATCATCTCATAATATTAGAATGATATTATCAAACAGACAAGAGATAGAATGTGCTGGCAAGAATGTGGAGAAAAGGGAACCCCAATGTAAGCAAGGAATATAAATTGGAAAACTATTATGCAAAATCATATGGAGTTTTCTCAAAAAATTAAAAATCAATCTACCATATGATCAAGCCAAAATCACTTTCTAGAAGAGATATCTGCACTCCCAAGCTACTGAAGTACAACTCACAATGGGCAAGACATGGAAACAGCCTACCAGTCCATTGATGGATAACTGGATAAGTGTATATATAACAAACACACACACATATGTGTGGAATATTATATATAATGGAAAATTATTCAGCCATAAATAAGAATAAATCCTTACATTTACAACAATGTGAATGGAACTTGAGGACATTGTGCTCAGTGAAGTAAGTCAAAGAAAGGAAAAGTGCCCTGTGATAGAGGAAAATAACAGTTGGGAAAGACTAGAATTCTCTTCAAGAAAATTAGAGATACCAAGGGAACATTTTATGCAAAGATGGGGAAAATAAAGGACAGAAACAGTATGGACCTAACAAAAGCAGAAGATATTAAGAAGATGTGGCAAGAATACACAGAAGAACTGTACAAAAAAGATCTTCATGACCCTGATAACCACGATGGTGTGATCACTCACCTAGAGTCAGACATCCTGGAATGAGAAGTCAAGTGGGCCTTAGGAAGCAGAACTATGAACAAAGCTAATGGAAGTATGATAGAATTCCAGCTGAGTTATTTCAAATCCTAAAAGATGATGCTGTTAAAGTGCTGTACTCAATATGCTAGCAAATTTGGAAAACTCAGCAGTGACCACAGGACTGGAAGAGGTCAGTTTTCATTCCAATCCCAAAGAAAGGCAATTCCAAAGAATGTTCAAACTACTGCACAATTGCACTCATCTCACACACCAGCAAAGTAATGCTCAAAATTCTCTAAGCCAGGCTTAAACAGCACATGAACGTTGAACTTCCAGATGTTCAAGCTGGTTTTAGAAAAGGCAGAGGAACCAGATTGCCAACATCTGTTGGATCATCAAAAAAGCAAGAGAGTGGAAGAAAAATATCTACTCTGCTTTATTGACTATGCCAAAGTCTTTGACTCTGTGGATCACAACAAACTGTGGAAAATTCTTCAAGAGACAGGAATACCAGACCACCTGACCTGCCTCCTGAGAAATCTGTATGCAGGTCAACAAGCAACAGTTAGAACCAGACATGAAAAAACAAACTGGTTCCAAATTGGGAAAGGAGTATATCAAAGGTGTATATTGTCACCCTGCTTATTTAACTTATATGCAGAGTATATCATGGGAAATGCCAGGCCGGATGAAGCACAAGCTGGAATCAAGATTGCCAGAAGAAATATCAATAGCCTCAGATATGCAGAGGACACCACCTTTATGGCAGAAAGTGAAGAAGAACTAAAGAACCTCTGGTGAAAGTGAAAGAGGAGAGTGAAAAAGCGGGCTTAAAACTCAACATCCAGAAAACTAAGATTATAGCGTCATGTCCCATCACTTCATGGCAAATAGGTGGGAAATAATGGAAACAGTGACAGACTTTATTTTCTTGGGCTCCAAAATCACTGCAGATGATGACAGCAGCCATGAAATAAAAATCCACGTGCTTCTTGGAAGAAAAACTATGACCAACCTTGACAGCATATTAAAAAGCAGACATTACTTGGTCAAAAAAAGTCCGTCTAGTCAAAGCTATAGTTTTTCCAGTAGTCGTGTATGTATGTGAGAGTTGGACACCAAAGAAAGTTGAGCACTGAAGAACTGATGCTTTTGAACTGCGGTGTTGGAGAAGACTCTTCAGAATCCCTTGGACTGCAAGGAGATCAAACTAGTCGATCCTCAAGGAAATCAGTCCTGAATATTCTTTGGAAGGACTGATGCTGAAGCTGAAACTCCTGTACTTTGGCCACTTAATGCAAAGAACTGACTCACTTGGAAAAGACTCTGATGCTGGAAAAGATTGAAGGCAGGAGGAGAAGGGCACAACAGAGGATAAGATGATTGGACGGCATCACCGACACAATGGACATGAGTTTGAACAAGCTCTGTATTTGGTTATGGACAGGGAAGCTTGGCGTGCTACAGTCCATGGGGTCACAAAGAGCTGTACACGACTGCGTGACTGAACTGAACTGATAGATATCACTTATAAGGGGAATTTTGAAAAACTGACCTCATAAACAGAGTAGAATGGGGGTTGCCAGGGGCTAAATGTGTGTGGGGGGGAAATGGAGAGATATTAGTTAAAGTATATAGACTTTCAGTTAGAAGATGAGTAAGCTCTGGGATGTAATACATAGCCTGGTGATTAAGTTAAGAATACTGTAGATTAAGTTAAGAATACTGTAGATTAAGTTAAGAATACTGATAGATATGAAAGTATAGCTTTCAAGTTTTCAATATAACAATCAAACCAAATGGGTTAATATATGAAAAATATGTGTTAACTAATATTATTTTGGTGAAAATTTCTCAGTATATGCATGTGTGCATGCTAAGTCACTTCAGTTGTGTCCGAATCTGTGTGTCAAATCCTTATATTGTGCACCTTAAACTCACATAATGCTGCATGTCAATTATACTTCAATAAAGCTGAGAAAAGTGGAACTACTCTGCTTAAATGTTTTTATCCTGAAGAATTAGAAAAATGCAAAGAAATGTAGGAGTTAAACGTAATAAAAAATGGGAACATATAAACAGTATAGAGCATTTGTTTCCGTGAGACTGTTATCATCCAGTGGATAAAACAACAGTCATTGATTTGTTGAAAGTTTAGTATTCCTGAAATCTAGTCATTCTCAACTCCCACTTCACAGTTGCCTATGCAGAACTTGTTTAACAGACCTAGATGTTCCCAAGACTCAGAACTGTGAGCAAAACATTTGAAAATCTAGTAGATATGTGTTTGTAGGGTTAGTAAGTATGTGTTTATAGGGCGCATGCTGCATGCTAAATCACTTTAGTTGTGTCCGACTCTTTGCGACCCTATGGACTATAGCCCGCCAGGTTCCTCTGTCCATGGGATTCTCCAGGCAAGAATACTGAAGTGGGTGCCAGGCCTTCCTCCAGGGGATCTTCTGACCCAGGGATCAAACTCAGGTCTCTTTCATCTCCTGCACTCACAGGCAAGTTCTTTACCATTAAAGCCCCCTGGGAAGCCTGTGTTTGTAGGGTAACAGCATAGAAAACTTCACTCCTGACCAAGATGAGACTGAGTCATTTGTAAACTCCCCAGTGAGTTCAGGTGATTGTAGAAATAATATCCCTGTTCCACAAGCATTTAATCACAGCGTATTTTATGAAAATCAAGGTAAATTCTCTCTGAGGCACACAGACTTAAGCATCATGAAAGAGAGTGATGAGAACAGATGCTCTGAGATAGACTGGAATTTCTTCTCTGAAAATATATATTCAAAAAATTTGATGTTCTCATATTTAAAAGAGAGGCCTGCAATTCAGCCTTATAGTCTTCTTTTTCTTATGAGGATTGAATAACATTATCTACATAAGCCTTAAGACAGTGCTAGTCACAAATATGCATTCAGTAAAGGTAGGCTTTTATATTAACAGTGGTACATAGCTACTGATGATGTAGAGTTTATATCCCTAATGCATTTTGTAGTGAAAATTTTGAACTATGAATATATGGCAAAAGAAATGCTGTTATTGTCTAAATTGTTCTGAGCTGGAAACAATGCTGCTACTGCTGCTAAATCACTTCAGTGGTGTCCAACTCTGCGACCCCATAGACGGCAGCCCACCAGGCTCCTCTGTCCATGGGATTTTCCAGGCAAGAACACTGGAGTGGGGTGCCACTGCTATCCTCAAATGATCAATTTTCTGGCAAGGTTAGAAAAGCAGTCTCTAAGGTAACTAAATCTGAAACCATATCAGAATTTGGAAATAAAATCTACACTTCGAATTTCACTAAGAAGCAGAGGGTCATCGGTAACACCACAGCTCAGTAGCAATATGCTCTGGGTAGTCAATTCTCTGTTCACAGAGTCTTTGAGGTTCAGTTCAGCTCAGTTCAGTCTCTAAGAGGTGTCTGACTCTTTGTGACCCTATGGACTGCAGCACACCAGGCTTCCCTGTCCATCACCAACTCCAGGAGCTTACTCAAACTCATGTCCGTCGAGTCAGTGATGCCATCCAACCATCTCATCCTCTGTTGTCCCCTTCTCCTCCTGCCTTCAATCTTTCCCAGCATCAGGGTCTTTTCAAATGAATCAGTTCTTCACATCAGGTGACCAAAGTATTGGAATTTCAGCTCCAGCATCAGTCCCTCCAATAAATATTCAGGACTGATTTCCTTTAGGATTGACTGGTTTGATCTTCGAGGTTAATAACCATTTATTACTGGCTTCATACTTACAGCAATGCTACTCAATTTAAGTAAGATTCAGGCCCTTCCACACTGTTCTGTGGTGATCCAAGGACTACAGAGTTGATAAAACCAAGGAGGGTCTTGGAATGCAGGAACAGAAAAACCAGATGTTTATTATCCTTCCTTCCCCTATGTTGTAATTATTAACAGATTACAGGTCCTCCTGAGCAGTATAAACTGTCTCCCCTCCTACCCTACACAGGGAGAAGGTATTTGCCTTAGTCTTCCCCCACACAGTATGCATGCCTCATCCAATCAGCATATGACCTGCAAGACCCCTACCCCACTCCTTGTACCCTGGGTAAAAGTGTACTAAGGACCTCTGTTCAACATCGGTTCTCCCTTGAGCTGGCCTACTGTTCTGACAGCGTCTCTCATGCTAATAAACTTATTTCCCTCTTATTCTGTCTTATATCTGGAAATTCTTTTCCAACCCATGCCTGGACCACAACATGTTCTATGTTAATTTTTGCAAGATTTTTAAAGTTATTTTTACTTTATTTGGAAGTCTTAAATTAACTATTGACCTCACTGAATTCTGCTTTCATTATTTTATGAAAAACCTTTAATTGACTATCATAAAATATAATATTGTGCAGTACTATTTGATAATATTTACCACCACATTAAGACATGGGTTATTTAGAATAATGTTGAGATTATTCAGAATACAATTTTCTATTGAATAAAATAGTCACATTTGCTGTTCCTCTTAATTACTTGATAACATGTTCAGATGAGATGAATACATAACTTTATCTGTTAAGAATATGAAAATAAATGATTTTTCTTCTTTTTATAATATCTAAAATAAAGTTTAGTGCCGTTGCATGATTTCCACAGTTCTATCATGGGTTTGGGGCTATATATGTTCATACCATATTACAATATGAAATACATTTTGTGTATTTTTCTGCAAGTTTCAAATCCACTAAACCCAATGCTTTCTACATAGCTGCCAAATTAGTCATATAGTACTGAATTCATACTTTTTTGCTTATTTCAAAGAAATGTCTTATTTTCCATGTATTTTTTTAAAAAGTGAGTATATTCTTCAACTCAAAATTTGCCCAAATATATTTTCTGTTAGCAACCAACATGGTAAGTGTGTTGAAATCAACTGAGAAACATTGTTTTGTTTTGTTTTTTAATACAAAAATGCTGAGGAAAATATTGTTACTCAAGAATCATCAAGTTATGTTACAATGATACTTATCATTGACAATGTATATTTTTGACAGAGATTCAAATATAGTTATCAATTTTAGAAGACCGAGGTAATTGCATCGTCCCTCTCACAGCATCTGTAGGCATGTACTGAGTAAAATATATACTTGCTTAAAATTATCTTCATAAAATATTCATAAAACCAAGAGAGAAAAAAGGACAATGCTTTGATAGTCTATAAGATATAAAGGTTACTATAATCAGCTAATAAACTATCAGTTTGGTCCCTGACTAAGGAATTCATTTCTAAAAAAGGCTCCATTATCTCTTTAATTATAGTATCAGCAACAACGAGAATGTAAAGTTTTGTCGGAATTTCTCTATTGTCAGGATAGGTAGATGACATTTTGTGAAATTTACGAAGCCTTTACTAATTGTTCATAATGTTGCAGCAGTGTGGTTTCTTTACATTTGCAAATAGCGTATTTTATGGAAAGGAAATAATGAAGCAGATGTTCTACCTGATTTTAATGAAGTTTGGGTGGTTTGAGCAAAATGTCCTTCAGATTCATGAGTACCTAATGTGAGTATTCTTGTTTAATTTTTCATTAAATAAGAATGCATTCCTGAGAAAAAAGTCATGCCCAATTTTTATCCTCACTTACTTATGCATAATAAATACATATTTATATATAGACTCTGGGTCAATGTGAACCTGTCAGGTAATGATTGCTGAAGAACAGGTAGGGCAGATCTGGACAACCAGTCATCTAAGTGATAAAAGTGTAACTTCTGCTTACTTTAAAATACAATTTAGTCCTCAGGCTAAATGCAATCACTTACTATATGTATTTAGTGTTTAAACCAGATCAACGCATGGAAAACTTCAAGAATGACACACCCAACAAAGCATGAAGAAAGGTGAGCACGGAGAAAGAGAATGGTATTCAGGGAAAGGTTAGATCAGTTTAAAGCAAAAATTCTAATTTCCAATTTATCTCATTTTGTATTACAATAAAATAGTATTTATATACCAATTATACTTTTTATACATCTACCCCTGGATTAACTCTAACTATCAGTTATCTAGGTATTTGGACTTTGCTAGACTGGCCAAGCTTGTAATTGCTTTTGCTGAATTAAACTGGAAGATGACAGTACACTATTCTGAACATTACTTTAAAAATTATATGAAAATTGTCACTTTTTATGCAAAGATTTTCAAGGATGCAATTAATGAAATTAGAGAGGGGGCTTCCTATGAGGTTCCTTAGGGAAATATTTTTCTAATTTCAATATCACTAAATGTCCTGAATAAAACACTATAAATGTGGTTATTAAAAACTGGTTATTATTACTTATTAAGATTATTATAGAAGTTAGAGACATGTGGAAGAATAACATTCAGTAGAAATAAAACATATTTTAGCATGGAATTTTTTATGCCCATGATTCTGTATGTACATTAACTTTATGTATTTTAATTACATAAGCAATTATAATTTTTGTAGACAAAGTGTTTTGTCAAGAATGTACAAAGAAAGTTGAAAATATGTATTAATATAAATTGATCTCACTAAGACAAGTATGTTAATATATTCATATGTTTCTTTGCCTTTTATTTGGGTAGCATATAATTTAGTATTAAATGTATATACTCACAAACCTACAAAACACTGTACATGCATTTTCCCATATACACCTAAACATATATATATATATATTATATATATGAAATATATAAAACAAATATATTTGTTTTTTTAAATTGCCATCATACACACACACACACACACACACACGTATATGTATATATATATTATTTTTGTATACTTTGAGTTTTTTCACTTTGCATTAACTTTTTCTTGTTTCTGCTTCTCATTACATATTTTATATTATAGTTTGGTGTAATTTCTTATAAATTACTATTTACTGAAATTCAATTGGATTTTTCAGAATTTCAAGTAAAATGATAATAGAAATAAAATATATGCCTATGAAGTTTTGAAATCAATTTATAGTACCACTTTGGTATAAAAAGTATTAAATATCTTTTATGCATATTGTTAACTTCTTGCATTCATCACACATGCTAGTAAAGTAATGCTCAAAATTCTTCAAGCCAGGCTTCAGCAATACGTGAACTGTGAACTTCCAGATGTACAAGCTGGTTTTAGAAAAGGCAGAGGAACCAGAGACCAAATTGCCAACATCCGATGGAAAATGGAAAAAGGAAGAGAGTTCCACAAAAACATCTATTTCTGCTTTATTGACTATGCTGAAGCCTTTGACTGTGTGGATCACAATAAACAGTGGAAAATTCTGAAAGAGATGGGAATACCAGACTACCTGACCTGCCTCTTGAGAAATCTATATGCAGGTCAGGAAGCAGCAGTTAGAACTGGACATGGAACAACAGACTGGTTCCAAATAGGAAAAGGAGTACATCAAGGCTGTATACTGTCACCTTGCTTATTTAACTTATATGCAGAGGAGATCATGAGAAATGCTGGGCTAGAAGAAGCACAAGCTGGAATCAAGATTGCCAGGAGAAATATAAATAACCTCAGATATACAGATGACACCACCCTTATGGCAGAAAGTGAAAAGGAACTAAAAAGCCTCTTAATGAAAGTGAAAGAGGAGAGTGAAAAATTGGCTTAAAGCTCAATGTTCAGAAAACTAAGATGATGGTATCTGGTCCCATCACTTCATGGGAAATAGATGGGGAAACAGTGGAAACAGTGTCAGACTTTATGTTCTGGGGCTCCAAAATCACTGCAGATGGTGACTGCAGCCATGAAATTAAAAGATGCTTACTCCTTGGAAGGAAAGTTATGACCAACCTATATAGCATATTAAAAAGCAGAGATATTACTTTGCCAACAAGGGTCCGTCTAATCAAGGCTATGGTTTTTCCTGTGGTCATGTATGGATGTGAGAGTTGGTCTGTGAAGAAAGCTGAGAGCCGAAGAATTGATGCTTTTGAACTGTGGTGTTGGAGAAGACTCTTGGGAGTCCCTTGGACTGCAAGGAGATCCACATAGTCCATTCTGAAGGAGGTCAGTCCTGGGTGTTCATTGGAAGGACTGATGCTAAAGCTGAAACTCCAGTACTTTGGCCACCTGTGAAGAGCTGACTCTTTGGAAAAGACTCTGATGGTTGGAGGGATTGGGGGCAAGAGGAGAAGGGGATGACAGAGGATGAGATGGCTGGATGGCATCACTGACTCGATGGACATGAGTCTGAGTGAACTCCGGGAGTTGGTGATGGACAGGGAGGCCTGGCGTGCTGCAATTCATGGGGTCACAAAGAGTTGGACAGGACTGAGTGACTGAACTGAACTGAGGGGAAATTAAGGAACTTTTTCTGGAGAATTCCACGGACAAAGGAACCTAGCAGGGTACAGTCCATGGGGTCCTGAAAAGTCGGACATGACTGAGCGACTAACACTTCAGGGGTCTTAAATGTTTTTCTTGCTTTTATAAGTGGGTTAGATTTGTATGATAAGTCATTACTGTGCTTAAAGCTTTCCAGTATTCTTGCCTGGACAATCCCATGGACAGAGGAGCCTAGCGGGCTATAGTCAACAGAGTTGCAAAGAGTCGGAAATGACTGAAGCAACTGAGCACCTGCACACATATTTAAACAAAACTCTTGACTCTGGTAATAACAGTTAACTGAACTCTTCTGTGTGTAAGAAGAACTAAATTCTTCTACTCTAAATGATCATCTTAAGTTGTATAAAGATGTTTATAACAGTTTATCAGTTTTATTTTAGATATTTTTAGATATATTGAGTAAAACTCTTGTCATTTGATTTACTTCTTTAATTGAAGCATAGTTGATTTATAATATTATATTACTTTCATGTGTACAGCACAGTGATTCAGTATTTTTGCAGATTATTTCCACTAAAATTTAACACAAGACAGTGGTTATAATTCCCAGTGCTACACACTTTTTGTTGCTTATCTATTGTATGTACAGTAGCTTGTATTTATTAATCCCATACCCTTAATTTGTCCCTTCCCTCTTCCCTACCCCTTTTGGTAACCACGTTTGTTTTATCTGTGCATCTGTTTATGTTTTGCATATACATTCCTTTATATTATCTTTAAATTATATTTGTGATATCATACACTAAGCATATATCTTTCTCTGACTTATTTCATTAAGAATATTATGCTTACTCTTACTTTTGCATACTGTTTGCCCTTTTATGACCCTGGGGTTGTTTATTCTTTTCAGAACTTTAAAATAAACTTTGACATGTTTTGTCAAAAGTTTGGTACTGTATTCTGGCACTATTTTAAGTTACCATTCTGAATTTTGCCAGGGTCCAGCCCTGGTGGATCCAGGGAATTTGAAGCGGGGATGGCGTCGGCGAATTGGATATAATAGCTTTAGTTAAATATTAATTAGAGATATAAAGAGTAATAGAATAAGGATAGCTCAGCAGGAAAATTCAGTGGAGAAAAGAGGCTGAATAACTCGGTTTATGTGGAAAGCTAATAAAATTCCAAAACAAGGAATTTTGCGTCACCTACGTAGGCCGCAGGTGTCCTCCCATTCTCCCGAAGGAGAGGAGACACTAAGGCCTCCCTGGTCAGATCTTAGAAGCCCAGGCATAATTAGTAGGCTTGACGAGCCTCCACGCTCTAGATGGGAATTCAGCCGGAAGGTGAGAGAAAGAATGACATGGGGAGACCAAGTTTCGGTGAACAAGGCCCGCACTTTATTTTCCAAAGTAGTTTTTATACCTTAAGTTGTGCATAGAGGATAATGGGGGAAGGGGTAGAGTCAGCAGTAAGCCAGGCTTTATTCCTGCAAACTTATCATATGCAAAAGTTTAGGTGATTTACATCATCTCCTGGCCAGGGGGCCTATCAACATTTTAAGATTCTTTCTTCAGAAAACTTATTTTTCTCTAAAGGTGATTATTCTTAAGTCAGGCTCCACCCTCCGAAAGCATTAGATAAAGTTGCATTCCTATAGGGCAAAGGTGTGGTGGGTTATAACAAGAAAAGAATTAACTCAAGGGTCCAAGGTTACAAACATTAAAGCTATTACTTACATTCCTATACACCAATTATATTAGTCAATACACTGCCAGGGACACAGTAGGTAAGGGATATGGAAACTTATCAGCAAACATTGGCCCAAAAAGTGAAAAACCCTTCACCAATACAATTTCTAATCAATCTTTTAACTGCTCAAAGGAATCTGTATTTAGACAGTTTAGAACATCTCATGCCTCTCATGGTTGGGAGGCTCTGAACAATCACATGTGGCCAGAAGAACCTATTCAGGAGTGAGATGGTGGTGGGGGACAGCCCCCCGTAAAGTCAGAAGTGTAGGTGAGAGCACAAAGCAGTAAAGTAGGCTGACTCTGGTTTTGAGGGGTAGATGCTCGAGAATTTCCAGGGGGACTCCTGAGGCTTGATCCCGCCTTTGTGTATGCCGAGCCTCCTTCCTCATGACCTTTGCCACAGGCGGAGTTCCTCATGCTGGCTTCTGGCAGAATTCTATTCATTACATTCTTCTTGCATATCTAGTTTTTTTATATCTTGCTATTTTTACAATTTTTTTTAATTGAAGGACAATTGCTTTACAGAATTTTGTTGTTTTCTGTCAAGCATCACATGAATTAGCCATAGGTATAAATATGTCCCATCTGTCTTGAACCTCCCTCCAAACTCCCTCTCCACCCCACCCCTCTAGGTTGATACAGAGCCCCTGTTTGAGTTCCTGAGACAAAGAGCAAATTCCCATTGGCTATCTATTTTAAATATGATAATGTACACTTACATGTTACTCTGTCCATATTTCAACCTCTCCTCCCATCTCCCCACGTCCCTAAGTCTGTTCTTTATGTCTGTTTCTCCATTGCTGCCTTGCAAATAAATTCATCAGCACAATCTTTCTAGAGTCCATATATATATGTGTTAGTAGAAAATATTTTTGAAAAAAAGAGTTAGTATAAATAATCTGTAACAGAAAGAGATAAATGGAAGAGCAATAGATACAAATACTTTTACATGTATTTTGAGACTTTGAGATGTCATTCTACTTTACCATCTTTTTATATTTCAGCATTTCCCCAAATAAACTTCAGTTAGTACCCTCACTTTATAATGTATTTATTTTATAGAAAGTTTTATTTATAACTTCTTCATAATTTAGCAACTATATGTAAAATATACCAAAGTATGGCCTCATCAGTTCAGTTCAGTTGCTCAGTCATGTCC
This sequence comes from Bison bison bison, assembly GCF_000754665.1. Taxonomy (NCBI): domain Eukaryota; kingdom Metazoa; phylum Chordata; class Mammalia; order Artiodactyla; family Bovidae; genus Bison; species Bison bison. Next base: position 269,410 of record NW_011494911.1, on the reverse strand, counting down.
GACTATTTGCAACCCCATGGACTGCAGCACACCAGGCTTCCTTGTCCATCACCAACTCCCAGAGCTTACTCAAACTCATGTCCATTGAGTTGGTGATGCCATCCAACCATCTCATCCTCTGTCATTCCCTTCTCCTCCAACCTTCAATCTTTCCCAGCATCAGGATCTTTTCAAATGAGTCAGTTCTTCGCATCAGGTGGCCAAAGTACAGGAGTTTCAGCTTCAGCATCAGTCCTTCCTATGAATAGTCAGGATGGATTTCCTCTAAGATGGACTGGTTGTATCTCCTTTACAGGAAGGGACTTGTGAAGAGTCCATGGGATTCTTAAGACTCTCCTCCAACACCACAGTTCAAAAGAATCATTTCTTTGGCACTCAGCTTTTGTTAGGGTCCAACTCTCACATCCATTTATGACTACTGGAAAAACCATAGCTTTGACTAGATGGACCTTTGTTGGCAAAATAATGTCTCTGCTTTTTAATATGCTGTCTAGGTTGGTCATAGCTTTTCTTCCAAGGAGCAAGAATCTTTTAATTTCATGGCTACAGTCACCATCTGCAGTGATTTTGCAGCCAAAAATAAATAAATAAATAAAAGTCTGTCACTGTTTCCATTGTTTCCCCATCTATTTGCCATTAAGTGATGGGACCAGATGCCATTATCTTAGTTTTCTAATGTTGAGTTTTAAGCCAACTTTTTCACTCTCTTCTTTCACTTTCATCAAGAGGCTCTTTAGTTCTTCTTTGCTTTCT
>NW_011494911.1:262058-268557 GCF_000754665.1 Bison bison bison | reverse complement strand
AGATGCCATTATCTTAGTTTTCTAATGTTGAGTTTTAAGCCAACTTTTTCACTCTCTTCTTTCACTTTCATCAAGAGGCTCTTTAGTTCTTCTTTGCTTTCTGCCATAAATCTTATGTCATCTGCATATCTGAGGCTATTAATATTTCTCCTGGTAACCTTAATTCTAGCTTGTGCTTCATCCAGTCCAGCATTTCTCATGATGTACTCTGCATATAAGTTAAATAAGCAGGGTGACAATATACAGTCTTGATGTACTCCTTTCCCAGTTTGGAACCAGTCTGTTGTTCCATGTCCAGTTATAACTGTTGCTTCTTGATCTGCATACAGATTTCTCAAGAGGTAGGTCAGGTGGTCTGGTATTCCCATATCTTTAAGAATTTTCCATGGTTTGTCATGATCCACACAGTCAAAGGCTTTGGCATAGTCGATAAAGCAGAGTAGATAGTTTTCTGGAACTCACTTTTTCTATGATCCAACGTTGGATGTTGGCAACTTGATCTCTGGTTCCTCTGCCTTTTCTAAATCCAGCTTGAACATCTGGAAGTTCATCATTCACGTACTGTTGAAGCCTGGCTTGGAGAATTTTGAGCATTACTTTTCTAGTGTGTGAGATGAATCCAATTGTGTGTTAGTTTGAGCATTCTTGGCATTGCCTTTCTTTGGGATTGGAATGAAAACTGACCTTTTCCAGTCCTGTGGCCACTGCTGAGTTTTCCAAATTTGCTGGCATACTGAGTGCAGCACTTTGACAGCATCATCTTTTAGGATTTGAAATAGCTAAACTGGAAATCTATCACCTCCACTAGCTTTGTTTGTAGTGACACTTCCAAAGGCCCACTTGACTTCACATTCTAGGATGTCTGGCCCTAGGTGAGTGATCACACCATCATGGTTATCTGGGTCATGAAGATCTTTTTTGCATAGTTCTTCTGTGTATCCTTGCCATCTCTTAATATCTTCTGCTTCTGTTAGGTCCATATAATTTTTGCACATAATTTAGCAACTATATGTAAAATTTATCAAATTATGTCCTCATACTCCAATGAAAATATTTGTTACCTCTCTCAACCATCTACAAATTAAAATATGGCCTCCATTTTTGCAAAATCCCTCCAGTAATGAATTAATCTGAAATTTTACTTCATTTATAAAAGCTTACATGTAGCTAGATTTGTAAAAAATACATATATTTTGACAATATTTACTAAAGCTGGAAATAGAGCAAAATAATAAAAAAAATTCTTCCCGATGGAGATATAATTGGCCAGAGACCTTTTTAAATAAATATATCTACCATTTTTTAAAAAGCTATAGCTATATTTATGCTTATCAAGGCATAGGCGATTTTATGGATAAATTGTAGATAAATAATAGATTGACAATGGGTAGATGATTGATAGGTTTATAGCTAGACAGATAAGACAATTTAGTCCTTAATATGTGTTCTAAACTTATCAAATCATATGTAGTTCTTTAAAAGTTTCACATTATAGGACTATCTTCATGTAGTTTCAAGAAAATTGAATGGAGTTTAACAGATTAAACAACATTTGCAGAGTCAAAAGGTAAGTAACATTCTTACTGGATTGTGTCTATGTAAGTACTATTTCAAATTAGGCAACATTCCAGAATGATATATTCTGAAACCACTACTACTGGTCATAGTTAATACGGAATGAGCAGTCCTGATTTTTCCTACTTATAATGAGTAGAAAATATTAATCAACTTTAACTATTTAAGGTGCCCTTGAAAAATTCAAATAATAACTTTGACTTTTTATTATTCATCTGTAAGTCATAGAAATTTTAGTACTAGTGATTTATAACAGTGAAAAGTCAGCACTCCCCACTCAAAATAATAATAATAAAAAGAAACAAATGAACAAAAATAATCTCTATTTCCAAAATAAGTTAAATGCAGGAAATTATGTAGCTTTGGTTTTGTGAATATATTGATAATTATGTCAATCTTTATCATTTGTTTTGAGCCTGCAGGGTTAAGCATGCAAGGATGACAGCTTTTATTTTAAATTTGGGATGAATTGCTCCTTATATCAGGTCATGACCTGTTTTATCACTATTAGTAATATTTGACTTTAGGTTTGATTTTTCTGATAATAATTTTGGCAAGCCTTGTTTTCAAAAAGTATTTGCCATGTACCTCTTATTTAACTTTTTATTTTGAGATCATTATAGAATCGCAGAAGAGTGTTACCTACCAGTCAGAGAGTGATTGTAAAGGGAGACAGGGATCATATCTGTGGTTTTAATGTTTCATTTCCTAACTAACTTATCTGCATACTCACAATTTATGCACTTCCATTAATTATCCTAAAACAAAAAAATATGTCCATCCTTTTTCTTTTTCTGATATGTACATGACAATATATGACATTACTTTTGGTTGTTCTTCATGTCATCAAATAGTTGTCTGACTGCTCTGTAGCAGTGAGCTTTAGGTTTGAAGACACAAAGGTTTTGTGCTCAAAGCACTGAAGAATTGTTATTGCTTGGGATGGAGGAGCCTGGTGGGCTGCTGTCTATGGGATCGCACAGAGTCAGACATGACTGATGCGACTTAGCAGCAGCAGCAGCAGCAGCAGCCTTCTCTTTCTGATAAAACTATAACATCTCAGTCCCTTGATCTGGCCTCCAATAAAAGCCCTCCTGCCTAAAGTTTAATAATATGCATCTAGAAAATAACTTGCTGATACTGACATTATGAGGCTTTTGCCATGAGCCTGTTGCTTGCTGAACTGCCTTTACCAGAACACGAGTTTAGTTGTTGAAGCCTTAGATATCTAGATATAAGTAACAAGACAAGGACTACTGTTCAATCTAAGCACAGCTAGTCCCCTTAAAGTTATAGAGAAGGGAAGGGTTATCCCTAAATGATAAGGCAGAGAGCCCTTGTCTAGACACCATCAAGAGAAATTCTGTCATCTTGCTAGCTTAAGCAACACATAAAATTGTATAGAATTCATTCCCTGATGGCTCAGCTGTAAACAATCCACCTGCAATGCTGGAGACCCGGATTCGATCTCTGGGTCAGGACGATCCCTTGGAGAAGGAAATGGCAACCCACTCCAGTATTCTTGCCTGGAGAATTCCATGGACAGAGTAGCCTGGTAGGCTATTAGTCCATGGCTTCGCAAAGATTCGGACAGTGAGTGACTAACACTTTCTTCTTTAATTTTCATTCAAATTTTGTCTAGGGCCAGACACATAAATGCCATTTACTATGTAACAGGCATGAGAATAATTAGCTTAAGTATGGAATTATAACAACAAGCTTACAAATTACTGTTACTACTGATCTTGGGTGGCCTCTGCCTGAAACGGCCTGGAGTTGGACCTGGGCTCCTAACCAGAGACTGGGCTGGGTCGCAGCGGTGAAAGCACCAGATCACTAGACCAGTGATCAGTGACAAGGGCCCTGGCCCGTCAGCTTTACAGGAAAGAATTTTTGCAAAGACAGAAAGTAGTGAAGTGAATAAAGTATTTATTAAGAGGAAAAAGAATATAGGATGTGTAGATAGACACAGGGGCAGACTCAGAGGGAGAGACCCTGAGTCATATCCTCATGGCAGTTAAATTGCTTATATGGAGCATTTATCCAGTTTTCCTTTGGTCAATCATTTTGATTTGCCTGGTTCACAGTTCATATTGGTATATCTCAGTATCAGGATCCTTCCATGTGTGCACGCGCATCTTTTAGCCAAAATGGATTCTACCATAAAGGTGTATGGGTAGAGCATCTCTTGACATCACTCCCCCTTTGACCTCCAAGGAGCCTTTCTTTGCACATGTGGTCAGGGAGGTCTCCGGACTTTGGGAAGGAGAAGTATGTGGTCCAGGCAGGGCCCAGCCGCCTCCCTTAATTGGCCTGCTGTTATTTTCACCTAGTTTCAGTCCATAGGGCATGAATCTCCAATTGCTTTACCCTGGTGGGGGTGGGGAATCTACATCCTGCCTCACTACTACTATCATTATTATCATTAGCCAATTTAATAAGATAGGAGTGAGGCACAAAGATATTAGACAATTTGACCATTTTATATGGTGCTGGTATCACAAGGACCAGCTCTCTGTACCTACAGTCCCATTCAATGAGCAGCTGGTTCTTTTAAGGTTGCCCTCTTTGTTTTAGCTAAGAATGCCATTGATGAGGGAAAAAAGTGTTTCGTCCAAATTCATAGCAACCTAAGGTCAGATCAGATCAGACATCAGAAAAGTTATTTAAGCACCAAAAGACTTCAATAATCTATAAAACAAATTGGAGGTGACTGTACATGAAAAGAGACAAACCTAATTTTGCCAGTTCTTGTTCACACTTCCTATAAAGCTGGTATTCCCAGTATATCCAGAAATTCTCACAAAATTTTCATAAAGCCTCAATATTTTGTTTTGTTGCTTAGTCATGTCCAACTCTCTGCGACCCTTTGGAATGCAGCCCGCCAGACTCCCCAGTCCATGGGATTCTCCAGGCAAGAACAATGGAGCAGGCTGCCATTTCCTTCTCCATAAAGCCTCAAATATAACCTTATATTCCTAGGCTGCAAACACTAATTATACACAGGCTGAGTGCATGAGGGATCATTTTCCAGGCACTAGGATTTTCAAAACAAAGAGCTCAGGATGCTGTAGAAAGTGATGTTAATAATAATAATGATAATAACAACAACATCAGCAAGAACAATAATACAATAGCATCAGAGAGATAAAGAAAAATGTTTTCCCCTGTATTAGATCATCTATTGGTGGGAATGTAAATCAGTACAGCAACTGTGGAAAACAGTATGGAGGTTTCTCAAAAAACTAAAACTAGAACTACCATATGACCCAAAAATTCTACTCCTGGGTATGTATGCAAAAAACAAACACACAAACACACTAATTTAAAAAGATACCTGCACCCTACTGTTCATAGCAGCATGATTTACAATTGCCAAGATATGGAAGAACACAGCCATGAAATTAAAAGAGGCTTACTCCTCGGAAGGAGAGTTATGACCAACCTAGATAGCATATTGAAAAGCAGAGACATAACTTTGCCAGCGAGAGTCCGTCTAGTCAAGGCTATGGTTTTTCCAGTGGTCATGTATGGATGTGAGAGTTGGACTGTGAAGAAAGCTGAGCACCAAAGAATTAATGCTTTTGAACTGTGGTGTTGGAGAAGACTCTTGAGAGCGCCTTGGACTGCAAGGAGATCCAACCAGTCCATTCTGAAGGAGGTCAGCCCTGGGATTTCTTTGGAAGGATCAATGCTGAGGCTGAAACTCCAGTACTTTGGCCACCTCATGTGAAGAGTTGACTCATTGGAGAAAACTCTGATGCTGGGAGGGATTGGGGGCAGGAGGAGAAGGGGACGACAGAGGATGAGATGGCTGGATGGCATCACTGACTCGACGGATGTGAGTCTGAGTGAACTCCAGGAGTTGGTGATGGACAGGGAGGCATGGCGTGCTGTGATTCATGGGGTCACAAAGAGTAGGACACGACTGAGCAACTGAACTGAACTGAAGTGTTCATCAACAGATGAATGGATTAAGGTGTTGTGTATACATACATATGCATACACACAATGGACTACTACTTAGCTGTAAAAAGCAACACAATTTTGCCACTTGCAGCAACATGGATGGAACTGCAGGGCATTATGCTAAGGGGCGTAAGTCAGAGAAGAATAAATAGCGAATGTGTGAAGTCTAAAAAATACAACAAACTAGTGTGCTAGTCACTCAGTCGTGTCCAACTGTTTGCAACTCCATGGACTGTGGCTCCCCAGGATCTTCTGTGCAGGGAATTCTCCAGGCAAAAATACCAAAATGGGTTGCTATTCCCTTCTCCAGGGAATCTCCCCAACCCAGGGATCAGACCTGGGTCTCCTGCATTGCAGGCAGATTTTTTACCATCTGAGCCACCAGGGATCTAATGGAAAAAAAAAAAAAAAGGAAACAGACTCACAGACATAGAGAACAAACTAGTTAATAGTGGGGATAGATAAGGAAGAATGGAAGGCCAATATAAGGACAGAGAGTAAAAAGGTTATTATGGAATTATATGAAATCATGTATGTGAAACTTTTGAAAACTATAAGGTGGAGAATTTAAAGAATTCTGTTTCAATTAAAAAAAAAAGTTAAATAAATGGTAGAGTTGTTGAAAAAAAATTAAACAAAAAAGAGCAATAGCCTTTACAGAAGAGTCATAAGTATAAGAGCAACGGCACTCCACTCCACTACGTGCCTGGAAAATCCCATGGACGGAGGAGCCTGGTGGGCTGCAGTCCATGGCGTCCTGAAGAGTCAGACATGACTGAGCAACTTCACTTTCACGTTTCACTTTCATGCACTGGAGAAGGAAATGGCAACCCACTCCAGTGTTCTTGCCTGGAGAATCCCAGGGATGGGGGAGCCTGGTGGGCTGCTGTCTATGGGGTTGCACAGAGTCAGACATGGCTGAAGCAACTTAGCAGCAGCAGCAGCATAAATATAA
>NW_011494911.1:241309-261958 GCF_000754665.1 Bison bison bison | reverse complement strand
CAACTTCGAACTTCAAATCAACCTTCCTTTTAATTTCCATCTCCATCCAGATTTAATACTTTCTGCTACAAAAATTTAGATTGAACAAAAAGTACTGTAGGTACCATGTGTGAAATAGATACCTAGTGGTAAGCTGCTCTATGGCACAGGGAGCTCAGCTGGATGCTCTGTGATGACCTAGAGGGGTGGGAGGGAGGCTCAAAAGGGAGGAGACATATGTGTGCTTAGAGCTGATTCACACTATAAGAGCAGAAACTAACACACATTACAAAGCAATTGAACTCCAATTTAAAAAAAAATTGTAAAAGCAGAAAGTAAGCATATACTCATCTATACAAACAAGGTCTAGGGCTTATCAATCTTCCTGAATGTTGCATAGTAATAATAATTATTATGATAAAAATTAATTTACTACACTGTTTATTAAACATTGTGTTCAAAAAAACTACTGCAGGAATGCTAAGTTTTAAATATTAAGTAATAACTATGAACAATGGCACTACAGTACAAGTTTTCTAGACAAAACTGGTGTTGATATCTATGTTCTAGTAAGGGGTTCTCTAGACTTTAAAAGATAAAAGAATGAAAGAAATCAATAGTAATAATAAAAGCATGTACCTAGGTGTTTCTGAAGAACGCATTGAACCAAGATCTCTTGTTCACCTGTGTGATAGTCGCTCAGTCATGTCCAACTCTTTATTACCCCAAGGAGGAGCCTGCCAGGCTTCTCAGTCCATAGGTTTTTCCAGGCAAGAATACTGGAGTGGATTGCCGTTTTCTTCTCCAGGGGATCTTCCCACCCAGGGACTGAATCTGGGTTACCTGCATTAAACGCAGATTTTTACCATCTGAGCTACCAGATATTCACCTGTATGGATCACTCTATTCATGCAAGGTCACTGAGACATTTGTCTTTCTATGAATCAGGTTTGTTGCACTGGTTGAATATTTACTGACTGCTTATTGTACAAAAGCACAACCCCTGAAGGTAAGATAGCACAGCTGCCCCAGGGTTGGCTCTACTCTTGTAAACTTATACCACATGCTCCAAGAGGGTAGGAGATGATGCCAGGCAGTCCAGTATTAGTGTGAGAGTAACCTTAATCTGGGCTTCTCTGGTGGCACAGACTAAAGAATCTGCTTGCAATGTAGGATTCCCTGGTTCAATCCCTGGGTTGGGAAGATCCCCTGGAGAAGGGAATCAGATACTCACTCCAGTATACTTGCCTGGAGAATCCCATGGACAAAGGAACTTGGCAGGCTACAGTCCATGGGGTCTCAAAAAGTTGGACACAACTGAGTGACTAACACAACACAGCCTTAATCTTGACCACTTACTGGATGAGACAAACTCTGAAGCGAGTTATGCAGGAGAGGAAAAAACTTGCCAGCAGATGAGAAAAGTTCCTCCTAATAGCAAAAGAAATTTAGGGTAGAAGTCATAGAGTTAATCAAAAAGACAGTGTTAGTGGGGAGAAAATGGTAGTCTGCTTTAAAAGAGAGTTCCAGATTTTCCCTTCCTTCCTACTGTATTAGTTTACTCAGTGAGATAATGACAAATCTAGACAGTGTATTACAAAGCAGAGACATTACATTGTCTACAAAGGTCCATAGCGTCAAAGTTATATTTTTTTTTTCCCCAGTAGTCATGTATGGATGTAAGAGCTGGGAAATAAAAAAAGGCTGAATGCCAGAGAATTGATGCCTTCGAACTTTGGTGCTGGAGAAGACTCTTGAGAGTCCCTTGGACTGCAAGGAGATCAAACTAGTCAATCCTAAAGGAAATCAGTCCTGTATATTCATTGGAAGGACTGATGCTGAGGCTGAAGCTCCAATACTTTGGCCACCTGATGCAAAGAGCTGACTCACTGGAAAAGACCCTGATGCTGGGAAAGACTGAGGCAGGAGGAGAAGGGGATGACAGAGGATGAGATGGTTGGATGGCAACCCAATGGACATGAGTTTGAGCAAGCTCTGGCAGTTGGTGATGGACAGGGAAGCCTGGCAGGCTGCAGTCCATGGGGTTGCAAAGAGTGGGACATAACTGAACAGCAATAGTGATATACAGGGCCAGGTATGCACAGAGCCCTTCTGCAGAGGGTGGAATACTTACCATGATTAAGGAAGCATATGAGCCTTCTAAGGGTCTGTTCTCTTTCTGACTCTTCCACTCGAGATTGCAATCAAATCCCACCCTGAGCAGGCTTGAGTATTCTAGCTCCAGAGAGTATCTAGCTTAGATTTGGCTCCAACTCTTGAGAAACGCTCTTTCCTTTTCATCTTAGCCTTTTTTTCTTTCTGGAGTTCTCTATCTATGCTGCCCCATGTGAAACCAGGGAACTACAGGGCAGAGATAGAAACAAGGCACAAGAAGTGTGCTGGGCCAGCTCTTAAGGAAGTACCTAGAGCAGTCTGGAGTCTCCTCAGGAGAGAAGAATTGTTCCTCAGTTGCTGAGAGGGCTGACATATGATCTTAATGCATCGCCCTCTTTGAGGACTGTTTTAGCTAAAAAGTGCCTTCCCAGGTGGCTCAGATGGTAAAGTGTTTGCCTGCAATGCGGGAGACCTGTATTTGATCCCTGGGTCAAGAAGATTTCCCTGGAGAAGGCAATGGCAACCCACTCCAGTACTCTTGCCTGGAAAATCCCATGGACAGAGGAGCCTGGTAGGCTGCAGTCCATGGGGTCACTAAGAGTCGACATGACTGAGCAACTTCACTTTCACTTTCATGAATTGCAGAAGGAAGTGGCAACCCACTCCAGTGTTCTTGCCTGGAGAATCCCAGGGACGGGGGAGCCTGGTGGGCTGCTGTCTATGGGATTGCACAGAGTTGGACAGGATTGAAGTGCAAGCAGCAGTAGCAGTCTTTTTTGGCTGCACTGGGTCTTCATTACTATGTTCAGGCTTTTTCTAGTTGCAGTGAGTGGGGTCTACTCTTCCTTCTTCATGGGATGGGATACTCACTGTGGTGGCTTCTCTTGTTGCAGAGCACAGGCTCTAGGCACATGGGCTTAGTTGTTCCAAGGCATATGGGATCTTTCCAGACTAGGGATCAAACCCATGTCCAGTGCATTGGCAGGCAGATTCTTAACCACTGGACCCCCACTGAAGTCCTGTGACACCCATTTCTAAAGTTAAAATACTTAAGCTAAACATGCTTACATTAAGTCATTGATGAGCAACTCAATAATGCCACCAACTCAAAAATATTAGGCAAAACCATTCAGAAGAACAAAAACACTCTTACTCTCTATATTTTTCCATGAAATAGAAGGAAGACTTTGATATGTGGTTTGAGGCTCAAGAATTCTTGAAGTGATGTATCAGTCACTTGGCAGAGAAGAACATTATCAACAATTAGATGTGAAAGTTTGGAGCTGTGATCAAGAATGGTTTTCTACAATGTTCTCACTTTGAGTTTCATAGAATCTAGCAGCAGTCTTTGGAAGGAAGGTAGAATACCACAATCATTTGTGATTTACTTTGGAAATAAGCAACATGGAAATGATTCACTGAATCCAGTCATCAAGAGACCTAGTATCTGATCAGTGGCAGTTGTGACCTCAGGCCAGCGTGCCACTGCCCTCTTCTTTTACCACTCTGTGATGAAAATGGACATTAACAGCCCAAGGGCTTCCTCTTTTCATTTCAGAGTGCAGAAGAATCTGCAACAGGGACTATCACCTTAAGGACTGGGTACTCAAGAATGTTTGTGGAATGAATTATTGTGAATGAATGAATACATGAGGGACTCAGGAAAGATCCTCCAGCGGAACTGTCTCGACTTTGATTTTGTTGTTCAAGTCCTGATCAGGCTTCAGTGTAAACTGCGGACAGAAAATGTCTTGTTAGTGGTTACTTGATGTTAGCACCTAGTCAGTCAGCCTTAAATAAAAATAGAATGTTCACTTTTCAAATTCTAATTGATTTCATATTAAAATGACTTTATTTCAGATAATAGGAACAATAGCTCAGGATGATGCAGAAAATAATAATCACAACAATATTAGCAAGAATAATAATACTATAGCAATAGTGTCTGGGGGAAGGGAGAAATTGTTCTTCTGTGTTAGACAATCTGCTAAGCTTTCTATATTTTTCATTATCTCACTATATTTTATAATAATAACATTAATGGAGGAGAACTATTCATATCTACTTTTAATGGACCCAGGATCAGTCTGAAGGGAAATTTAGCAACTTGTTCAAGATCCCACATGTAATCAACTGCAGACTTGACATTTGAATTGACCCTTACTTAATATCAGAATCTATTTACTTAGAACACTTTATTTTTTAGAATACTTTATTTTGTATTGTAAATACTCAAAAGGTTCCAAAAGTAAAGTTGCTTAGGCGCTAACATTTATAGAGCTTTAAAGACAATATTTTTTTTTCTTATACATGCACTACTCCTCCTCCAACAATTAGTATTCATCTAAAGCTAAAAAAAAAAAAAAACTTTATTGTAGCATCCAGAAATCTAGTGAAGATTTGTTACTTATGGCAAAGACAGCTGAGTGCTCCCTATTATTGGTCTCCCCTTCATTATCATAATTTGGGGTTGGCCAAGAAGTTCATCTGACCAGGGCAAAATTTTTGTTTAATCCTATATTAGAGCTCCTGATTTCAGTTTGGCTACTGCTTGCTATTTTCAATTCTCTGAAATGCCTGTGAATGATAAAGGGGAGCGGCAACCTGAGTAGCCAGAGAGTCTTGAGATAGAGATTTAGGTTTGACATTTATGAACTAAGAGAGAGAACGAAGAAGAACTGAGTAGAAAGAGCTTCGGACTGGGGTGTGGCTCTAAGAAATATATACCCCCGAACAAAGACTGTCTTTTAGAAAAGTCCCATGTTGGGCAGGAACACCAGGCTCTAAGATGCTCTCATTTCTAAGTCACTAGCTACAAATAAGCCAAGGAGAGCATGGCTTTATTTTCAACAATGTGGTAGTCCCCAAATTTGTGGTAAGTGAGAACCAGTAGGCATTTCTCTCTTAAAGGGAAATTCAAGTGGTGCATTCTTTTTTTGTTGTTGTTTAAAATTTATTTTATTGAAGTATAGCTGATTTGCAATGTTGTGTTAATTTTGCTGTATAGGAAAGTGACTTGGTTATACCCATATATACATTTTTTTCCCATATTTTATTATGGCTTATCACAGGATATTGAATAGAGCAAGTGGTGCATTCTTAAGACTCTTACAACTACCACACAGGTACCCAGTCATCTGTGATTTTACGTATGCTCATATAATTAAGATTTAACTAATGGCACTGGAAAGCAAACGTAGGAAGTCAAGAGCTACATGGAGTAACAGGCAAGTTTAGGATTGGAGTACAAAATGAAGCAGGGAAAAGGTTAACAGAGTTTTGTGAAGAGAACACACTGGTTACAGAAAACACCCTCTTCCAAAAACACAAGAGATGACTCCACACATAGATATCACCAGATGGTCAATACTGAAATCAACTGGATTATATTAATTGCAGTCAAAGACGGAGAAGATCTATTCAGTCTAGTTCAGTTTAGTTGCTCAGTCATGTCCGACTCTTTGTGACCCCATGGACTGCAGCATGCCAGGCCTCCCTGTCCATCACCAACACCCAGAGTTTACCCAAACTCTTGTCCACTGAGTCAGTGATGCTATCCAACCATCTCATGTGTTCACTTCTCCTCCTGCCTTCAGTCTTTCCCAGCATCAGGGTCTTTTCCAATGAGTCAACTCTTCACATCAGGTGGCCAAAGTGTTGGAGTTTTAGCTTCAACATCAGTCCTTCCAATAAACACTCAGGAGTTATCTCCTTTAGGATGGACTGGTTAGATCTCCTTACTCTCCAAGGGACTTTCAAAAGTCTTCTCCAACACCACAGTTAAAAAGCATCAATTCTTCGGTACTCAGCTTTCTTTATAGTTCAACTCTCACATTCATACATGACCACTGGAAAAACCGCAGCCTTGACTAGACGGACCTTTGTTGGCAAAGTAATGTCTCTGCTTTTGAATACGCTCTTGAGGTTGGTCATAACTTTCCTTCCAAGGAGTAAGCGTCTTTTAATTTCATGGCTGCAGTCACCATCTGCAGTGATTTTGGAACCCAAAAATATAAAGTCAGCCACTGTTTCCATCATTTCCCCATCTATTTGCATGAACTGATGGGACCAGATGCCATGATCTTAGTTTTCTGAATGTTGAGCTTTAAGCCAACTTTTTCACTCTCCTCTTTCACTTTCATCAAGAGGCTCTTTAGTTCTTCTTCACTTTCTGCCATAAGGGTGGTGTCATCTGCATATCTGAAGTTATTAATATTTCTCCCGGCCATCTTGATTTCAGCTTGTGCTTCATTCAGCCCAGCGTTTCTCATGATGTACTCTACATGTAAGTTAAATAAGCAGGGTGACAATATAGGCCTTGACATGCTCCTTTTCCTATTTGGAACCAGTCTTCCTATTTGGAAGCTCTATACAGTCAGCAAAAACAAGACCAGGAGCTGACTCTGGTTCAGATCATGAACTCCTTATTGCAAAATTCAGACTTAAATTTAACAAAGTAGGAAAAACCACCAGACCATTCAGGTATGACCTAAATAAAATCCCTTACAATTATACAGTGGAAGAGACAAGTAGATTCAGGGGATTAGATCTCTAAGAGACAGAGTGCCTGAAGTTCTATGGATGGAGGTTCATGATACTATAAAGGAGTCAGTGATCAAAACCATCCCAGAGAAAAAGAAATGCTAAAATGCAAAGTGGCTTTCTGAGGAGGCCTTACAAATAACGGAGAAAAGAAGAGAAGCCAAAGGCAAAGGAGAAAAGGAAGATATATCCATCTGAATGCAAAGTTCCAAAGAATAGCAAGGAGAGATAAGAAAGCCTTCTTCAGTGATAAAAGCAAAGAAAGAGAGAAAAACAATATAGAAAGACTAGAGCTCTCTACCAGAAAATTAGAGATACCAGGGGAACATTTCATGCAAAGATGGGTACAATAAAGAACAAAAATGGTACGGACCTAACAGAAGCAGAGAATATTAATAAGAGGTGGCAATAATACACAGAAGAGCCATACATAAAAGATCTTAATGACCCAGATAACCACAACGGTGTGATCACTCATCTAGAGCCAGACATCTTAGAGGGGGAAACCAAGTGGGCCTTAGGAAGCATTACTACGAACAAAGCTAGTGAAGGTGATGGAATTCCAGTTGAGCTATTTCAAATTGTAAAAGATGTTGCTGTGAAAGTGCTGCATTCAATATACCAGCAAATTTGGAAAACTCAGCAGTGGCCACAGGACTGGAAAAAGTCAGTTTTTATTCCAATCCCAAAGAAAGGGAAGGCCAAACAGTGTTCAAACTACCACACAAATTCACTCATCTCACATGTTGGCATAGTAATACTCAAAATTCTTCAAGCCAGGCTTCAATAGTACATGAACCAGAACCTCTAGATGTTCAAGCTGGATTTAGAAAAGGCAGAGGAACCAGAGACCAAATTGTCAGCGTCCTTTGGATCATAGAAAAAGCAAGAGATTCCATAAAAAAACATCTACTTCTGCTTCATTGACTATGCTAATGCCTTTGACATTGTGGATCACAACAAATTGTGGAAAATTCTTCAAGAGATGGGAATACCAGACCACATAACCTGCCTCCTGAGACATCTGTATGCAAGTAAAAAAGCAACAGTTAGAACCTGATATGGAATAATGGATTGGTTCCAAATTGGGAAATGATTGCTTCAAGGCTGTATATTGTCACCCTACTTTTTTAACTTATAGTACATCATGTGAAATGCCAGGCTGGATGAAGCACAAGTGGGAATCAGGATTGCAGGGAAAAATATCAATAACCTCACATATGCACATAGTACCACCCTAAGGCAGAAAGTGAAGAGGAACTAAAGAGCCTGTTGATGAAAGTGAAAGAGGAGACTGAAAAAGCTGACTTAAAACTCAACAATCAAAAAACGAGATCATGGTGTCTGGTCCCATCACTTCAATGCAAATAGATGGGGAAACAATGGAAGCATTGAGAAACTATTTTCTTGGGCTCCAAAATCACTGCAGATGGTGACTGCAGCCATGAAATTAAAAGATGCTTGTTTCTTGGAAGGAAAGCTGTGACAAAACTAGACAGCATACTAAAAAGCTTAGACATTACTTTGCTGACAAAGATCCATATAGTCAAGTCTATGACTTTTCCAGTAGTCATGTATGGATGTGAAAGTTGGACCACAAAGAAAGCTGTACCTGAAGAATGGATGCTTTTGAACTGTGATGTTGGAGAAGACTCATGAGAGTCCGTTGGACTGCAAGGAGATCCAACCAGTCCATCCTAAAGGAAATCAGTCCTGAATAGTCATTAGAAGGACTGACACTGAAGCTGAAGCTTCAGTACTTTGGCTATCTGATGCAAAGAGCTGACTCATTTGAAAAGACCCTGTTATTGGAAAAGATTGAATGTAGGAGGAGAAGGAGATGACAGAGGATGTAATGGTGGATGGCATCACCAACTCGATGGACATAAATTTGAGTGAGCTCCGGGAGCTGAGGATAGACTGGAAGCCTGGTGTGTTGCTCTTCATGTGGCTGCAAAGAGTCAGACATATTGACCAACTGAACTGAAGTGAATGGGGTATGAAGAAAAGTGATGTCTGAAATGCTTGTCTCTACCCTTAACCCCTTCCTCTATCGCCAGTCTGCATCATGTTCAAAATAGCAAATCATCTCCAGTAATGTGAGAGAGACTAGAGAAAAAAGACAGAAGAAAGCAGGGTCCATGAGTAACTGAGGATATTCATCACACCACTCCATTATGGAGAAAAAGAAAACTCTATATGCATTAAAAATATTATAGGGTTCTATGACATAAAGCTGAAATGCAACCTTAACTAATGCATATTTAACATATTTAGAGGTGAAATAGAAAAATTTTGCTAAGGCAGCAATGTTAAGGGCAGACTAGAAAAAGGAAAGTTTTAAAATAAGTTGGGCTATAAGAAAACACCGGGACAATAGAAACATGTTTTAACATTGGCCCAGACATTGCTATTTTGATGGAAAGAGAAACTTAAACACTTTGTCAAGATGAAACCAATAGGATTTGCTGACATGAGAAAGAAGGAAAATTAATGAAGAGGTTCAAGATCTTGAAATCAGTGATTGGGTGAGTGATGATACCATTAAACAAAACAGGAAGCATGAAGATGGATCAGGATTACTGGGAGGACAATGATGACTTTAGTTTTTGTTGAATTAGATTGAATTGCTGTGAAACATTTTAACTTGGTTGCCCCATGTAAGGCGAAGATTGAGTCTGTTCAGCAAGTGAAACAGATTCTTTATGAGCATAATATCTTTTCTCTTAAATTTTCCTGAACCATTAGAGAAAGTTATGCGTGTGAAATAAAGTCATAATGCAGCATTTAGGGTTTCTACTTGTAATGGATGGTGGTTTTCTGTTTTGTTTTGTTTTCATTTACCACATACAGAGGATATCTTTGTGTAGTCAAATGATACTTTGGTTTTTGTATATTTCCTAGCTTAACCATTATAAACAAAATATATTGACTTGGCACTCTTTCATATAGTGTCATTCAGAGATGACTAAATCCTTTATATCTCATACTCTTCTACTTATCTATTAGAATATACAAAATATACATAGGTTAGACATAAATTTCATGTTCTTCCTTCTCGATTCTTATGTTTGACATTATTAAGGAACTTCTTATAAAATATGTTAAAATCCAAATTAATTTGCATCAAAAATCATAAAAACTTTTTACTCAAATTAATTTGTATTTTAAGTTATAAAAATAGCATTCATATTTTTTACATTCATATTTCATACCATAGGGTTATATAAAAATAAACCTCCTAACATTTTTCTGGTTAAATGTGAGAATCAAACATCTATATTCATTATTTAATCCCCCTTCTTTTATTTTTTATTATTATTTTTTTAATCTCTGTTGTTCCCATTGTTGTGATTTCTACCCCAGGTGCAAACAAATACACGTGGATCCAGCCAAGTCTTTGCGTGATTGATCTCTTGATTTCCTGACAGCTCACAATGTATCTAGTAATTATGCTGTTCAGACATGGAGATTGCATTATCTCAAATTGCCTGGAATGATAACAATTTATCAAACTTGCTGCAAGAAGTTCATCTTCACCTTAAAGTGATCACTTTTCTCCCTGTTAAGTTGCTTGATCTAATAGAATGAGTCCAGAGGGCCTTCATTTACTTCTTTTCCTACTCCTCTCATTTTTATTCTCTTTGGTCATTAAGCAGCTGAAAGAAGACATCAATGTTTTCTGCCTGCATTGTTTATCTTACTCTCTGTCAGTGCCATGGAGATTCAGATTTTATAATCTGATACAAAAGCACAAGTTAAGTTACAAGATTTCAGAGTACCTAAGGCAATGACACCCCACTCCAGTACTCTTGCCTGGAAAATCCCATGTACGGAGGGGCCTGGTGGGCTGCAGTCCATGGGGTGGCTAGGAGTCGGACATGACTGAGCAACTTCACTTTCACTTTTCACTTTCATGCATTGGAGAAGGAAATGGCAACCCACTCCAGTGTTCTTGCCTGGAGAATCCCAGGGACGGGGGAGCCTGGTGGGCTGCCATTTATGGGGTCGCACAGAGTCGGACACGACTGAAGCGACTTAGCAGCAGCAGCAGCAGCAGCAGTGAAACTTAAACCTGTTCTATGCCATTGAGTTTTCCAAGACATACTTAATTATAAAAGCAATGCTGTAAAAATAAAAACACTACCAATCAGAGAACTTAGTTTCCAAGCCTATATTATCCTGAGTCTTTAATAATGAGACCAACATTAAATATCCAGCATCTAGGAAAAGAAAGAAAACCAAAATAACAAATTATTACCATGAACAGATTCTTGCTTCTCCATAGTAATTGACTTTACTTCTTATCTTAGTGCCAGTATAATTGGCAGTGGCGATATGCACAAATAACTTCACACGGCATATTGGGACACTGAGAGACAGAAAAGAAATGACCAAGGCTTAGAAATAAATATCATGATCTTGAAAGACAGGTTATAGTTTGTCATGAACCTCCTTTGTCACATGACAAATGATCTGGAGTTTGGTTCTGTAAAGCAGAGTGTGAATGGTTAATTTTACATGTCAACTTGAGTGAGCTAAGAGATGCCCAGATAGCTGGTAAACATTATCTCTAAATGTGTCTGCAAGGGTATTTCCAGAGGACATTAGCATTTAAATCAGTAGACTAAGTCAAGATCACTTTTGTCTAGCACAGTGGACACATTTTGATCTGTTGAGGGTCTGAGTAGAACAAAAATGCAAAGTGAGGAAGCTTTGGCTCTTTTTACTTGAGCTAGGGCATCCATCGTCTCCTGCCCTTAGGCAACACCGTTCCTGGGGGTCTTTACACCAGGACTTACACTACTGGCCCTCCCCAAATTTTCAGACCAGACCTTATTTATACTGAGATGATCCTTTAGTCCTTCGGCCGCTGGACTGGGACTGAATTACACCACTGACTCACCTGATCCTCCGGCTTGCAGACTAGCTCTTGGAACTCAGCTTCCATAGGCACAGGAGCCAATTCTCATAATAGATCCCCTCTTTCATATCTACATATAGGCATTTATTTTGTACTAGGCATATAGTCCATTTCATTGGACTTCACAGATACTGCATTTTTTTACAAACTGAAGGTTTGTGGAAACCATACACATCTATCAGCACCATGTTTCCATTAGCATTTGCACACATGAAGTGTGTCCATGTCACATTTTGGTAACTTAAATATTTCAAACATTTTCATTATTATTATATTTGTTACAGTTATCTGTGATTAATGATCTTTGAAGTTACAATTGTAGTTTTGGTTTTTTTTGCATGTTTTATTGTATGTACTTTTTTATACATAATGCTGTTGCACACTTAATAGATAACAGTTCAGTGTAAACATTACTTTTACATGCCCTAGAAACCAAGAAACAAATTGTGTAACTTGCCTTATTGCAATATTTACTTTATTTTGGTGATCAGGAACTGGACCCATGATGTCTCTGAGGTGTGTCTGTATATCCGATCAGTTCTGTTTCTCTAGGGAACCCTGAGTCAAATACAGGGCTTTTCAAGCCTATCTTAATACAGCTGCCTTATGGTAACTCAGGGTTTCCCAGGTGGCGCTGGTGGTAAGGAATCTGCCTGCCAATACAGGAGATGCAAGAATCGCTGGTGCTTTCCAACATGAAAAATTGGTGAAAGGGAGATGAAGGCGGCAAAGAATATTGAGAAAGGATATATGATATTAGAGGGAAAACTGGGACGTGTGTTATCAGAAGAAAGAACTGGAAGACTTCAAATCTGCTGAGGAGGGAGATTTGAATGTGGGTGGAGCCAGTGCACACAGGACTGACCTTTTATGTTTCAAAATGTGTATTGGTAATGCTTATTTTATAATTATGCAAATTCACTGCTTTCATTTAAAATTACTAAAAAAAATTACTTTTCAATTATAGTTGAAATATATTTGCTTTTCTTTCTATTTTCCAGATAAAAGAATATGATCAGTCTTATGGACTCTGTGGGAGAGGGAGAGGGTGGGGAGATTTGGGAGAATAGCATTGAAACATGTATAATATTATGTATGAAACGAGTCGCCAGTCCAGTACTGGATGCTTGGGGCTGGTGCACTGGGACGACCCAGAGGGAGGGGAGGGGAGGGAGGAGGGAGGAGGGTTCAGGATGGTGAACGCGGGTATACCTGTGGCAGATTCATTTCGATATTTGGCAAAACTAATACAATATTGTAAAGTTTAAAAATAAAATAAAATAAAAAATTTAGCAAGAAAAAAAATAATAAAAAAATAAATAAACTGGGAATAAAAGATTGAATTTTGGCAAGGAAAAAAAAAAGAATATGATCAATGTTGCTTAAAGCATCCATAAGAAAATATGATATTTTTCATGTTAGATACTTGCAGATTTGGCTTACAATAAATTGTGACTATTTATACACATATACTAAACACCATTATGTCTAAAATTGGAGAAGGCAATGGCACCCTACTCCAGTACTCTTGCCTGGAAAATAGTCTCCTCATAACACCATTTTTCTTCCATTATGATAAAGATCACTATACTAAATGACTTTTTTCTCTATTTACTTTTCCTTGGTGTTAGTCTTTAGTCTCGGTTCCAATTTCTTGGCCTTACACTGCATCGTTTTTTTCTTTACTCGTATATTTCCCAAGAGATGTCAACAAGTGATGTGGTCCTACCAACTAAACTGAACAGAAAGACCAAGCAAAATAAAACATAAAGTAACCAGGTGCTGTCATCACATCTCTCTTCTGTCCACTTTCAAGGCCCATGCTGCCTTATCTATCACAGAAAAAATTACTTGAAAACTTCCCCAACTGCTATAGAGTAGGACAAGCACTGTATTCGATAAAAAAAAAAAAAAAAGGTAGTGGAATTTCACACAGCACAAAATATTGCTAGAGTCCATATCATGAGAGTTAATAATTAAAGTACATAACCAATTAAAGTATAAAACAGATCATGGTATAGTTAGCTTCATAACCTCAGGAACACAGAATTGATTGAAGTGAAATTAAACATGCCTAATTTTCTAGTTGTCTTTCTGAAGCAGTTTTAAACCCAGACCACCTCAGGGGTTCTAGGAGGCAATCAGGTGAAGAAAGACTCCCCTC
This sequence comes from Bison bison bison, assembly GCF_000754665.1. NCBI lineage: Eukaryota > Metazoa > Chordata > Mammalia > Artiodactyla > Bovidae > Bison > Bison bison. Next base: position 248,234 of record NW_011494911.1, on the reverse strand, counting down.
GGCGCCATTCAGTGTCACTGGTCTTTTACACACTCTGGCAGTTGGACCTGGGAACATGCTGCTCCACAGCAGGTGGGAGTTTTAATGCTCAGTCAGCTTGTGACAGTAGATAGACCAGCAAAAGCAGCCCCTCTGAGGTTTATTTAATGTGAGACAAGCTGTGGTTGTAAGACCTGTAATTGTTGTAGGTGAGGGAGATAAAAGTCAGTTTATAGAGTTAAATCAAAATGAGTCTGAATAGTGGGCTGAAGCACTCATATGGAAATGTATTTACACTTTTTCAATTTTGTTTGTGTTTAAACTTTACATATGATCTTACTCTATCACACATGCCCTTTTATCTATCATTCTGCCTCCAAAGAATACAGAATGTTATATCATCAGTCATCAAAATAGACTAGGAAGACACAAAAAGTTATTGCCATTCTCCTTTTGCAGATAAAAAAGAAAATTGAAGGGAAGGCGAAGTGATATTTCTCCCTAGATCACTGCAAGAAGCGACTGACAAAACCAAGGGTTCTAAGGTCTCTTGAGACCCATATCCACAAGTATGAGCTGGAACTGTGGAATTCAAAAGAGCTGTCAATGAAGCCCAAATTTCTCTTGCTCCTCTGCCAGGAACAAAGAGGGCGGGGAGGGGAAGGCAGACATTATTTGTCAAAATGTGCCCTTCTGTGTTCATTCTAATGATTTTTGAAATAGCAAACAATTAGGAAAAAGTACACATTTGTCTATGGTTTTTCATAACCATATTTTAAGTACTTATTATCAAATATACTATTGCCCCCTACAAACCTCCATTCTAATTCTTCTTGAATTCACTACACTGAAACTCATAATCCTATAATTTAATAATATTTTTCTGATTATGATAACGTCATGGAAATTTTACTATATTGAAAAAATGAAGAAAAGCTCAATATGTGAACCTAAATTTTATAAACAGATACTGTTATCTTTGAATTAAACTGACTTTTTTATGTGTATTTTATTTCAAAATAAAGTTACTGAACTTCTGGTTTCAGGTAAGAGAGGAAGAGCTGAAATGACTGTTGTTCCCATCCTTACAAGAAAAAACTACTGGGAAAATCACAAATCATCTCTTTTTGAAGCCACAGGTGAAGTGATATCAACAACTAACCCTAAATCTGAAGAGAGACAGACATTTGTTGGGAGAAACAAATGCCAAGATTTGCTTTATTGCTGCTGCTGCTAAGTCGCTTCAGTCCTGTCCGACTCCGTGCGACCCCATAGATGGCAGCCCACCAGGCTCTGCCGTCCCTGGGATTCTCCAGGCAAGAACACTGGAGTGGGTTGCCATTTCCTTCTCCAATGCATGAAAGTGAAAAGTGAAAGTGAAGTTGCTCAGTCGTGTCCGACTCTTCACGACCCCATGGACTGCAGCCCACCAGGCTCCTCTGTCCATGGGATTTTCCAGGCAAGAACACTGGAGTGTCAAAACCTATGGAATGTACAGTATCAAGAATAAACACAAATGTAAACCACAGGCTTCGATTGATAATAATATGCCAATGTTTGTTCACTGACTGTAATAAACGTGTCACTGTGGTGCAGGATGGTGATAGTAGAGGAGGCTTTGTGTTTGTGAAGGCAAAAGGTAATGTGAATTCTGTGTCCTTGCTGCTCACTTATGCTGATGACCTAAAAGTGCTCTAAAAAAACAGTGTCTGTTAACAGGCACACACTCATACAAAGAGCAAGAACAATGCATTTAAATAGCACTCCAAAAACAGAATATAAATACTCAGGTATAAATGCACCAAAATATGTCCAGAATCTGTATGTTATTTACTATAAAACACTAATGCAAGAAATTAGTAAAACCTAATGGATTGGACAATACTGTTAAAATGTCTACTTGCTGCAATTGTATTACTTATAGATACTATGCAACCCAAACCCTGGCAAACTCTTATAGATATCAGATTTTGTAACAAGCTGATTCTATAATCAAAATGAAACGACAAAGGAGTTAGATTGGCCAAAATTATTCTTGAAACACATACACATATATACAAATGTGGAGGACTCACACCTTGATTTCAAGACTTACTATATAGTTATAATAATTAAGATTGCTGTACTGACTAAAGGATAGTCTCATAACTGATAAGAGTGCAAAAAAAAGACTACACAGATATAGGGTGATAATTTTTAAAAACCCAAAGTAAATTCAGTGGAGAATGGATAGTCTTGTCAAGAAGGGTACCAGAAAAATTAGACATCCATATGGGAAAATCAAAAATTACTTGAATAAGTATCTCAAATCTTACATGAGAATTGTAATAACTGGCATGCTGAAGTCCATGGAGTCTCAAAGAATTGGACACAACTGAGCAACTGAACTGAACTAACTCAAACAGATCACTGTCCTAAATTTACAAAGTAAAACTATAAAATTTAGAAGAATATACTGAAGAAAATCTTCACAACTGGGAGTCTTGCCACATATTTTTATATATAACATTAAAATGAATATTTGTAGAAGAGAAAGTGATAAACTGGACTTAATCTGAAATTAAAAAAAAACTTTATCCTTTAAAAAACAACATTAAGAGAAAGAAAATGCAAACCACAAAGATCCAAGTATCTGGTAAAAAATTTATATCTAAGATATATAAAGAACACTGAAAACAAAATGCAACAACCTAATTAAAAAATGAGCAGAGAATATCTGAACAGATGCTTCACCCAAGAAAATATTCAAGTGAGAAACATGAGAAGACACACTTAATGATATTAGTCTTAAGAGAAATAGAAGCTAACCTACAAAGATAGGTCCCCTACCTACCTATTAAAATGGCAAAGAAAAGAAAATGTAAAAAGTTATAGCATGAATTCCAGACAGTGTGAAAACCAAGAGGAACCCCAATCCATTTTTAGTGAAAATTAAATTTCTACTCTGGAGAACAGTTTGGTATTTCCTCATAACACAGACTTACCACATGACCTAGAATTCCTACTTTTTCATATTTACTCGAGTTGAAAATATATTCATACCAAAATCCATATTATAATGTGTATAGCGATGTTTTTCAAAATTGCCTAAAACCAAGAGCAACAAAGATGTGCAGTTTCATGTCCAACATGTCAATAGAAAAATTATGGTAAGCCATGCAATGTACTTCTCAGGCTGCGTGCATCTATGGGTTTAACTGACTGTGGATTGAAAAGATTTTTTTTTTTAATTTCAGAAATTTCCAAAAGGTAAAACTTGGATTTTCTGTATGTCAGAAACATTTACATAGCATTTACATTGCATTAGGCACTGTAAGTATTCTAGAGATGAATTAAAGTATATGGCAGTAGATAGGTAGATTATATGCAAATATTATTTTCTTTTATGTATGAGACAAGCACTTGTGTATTTTGATACTAATCCATGGTCATGAAACTGGTCCCCTGCTAGGATACTGAGGGACAACTGTAATTAAAATTAAAGGAACTACTGATTCACACAACTCATGAATGAATATATTTAGCTATATGAAAGGAGCCAGAACCCCAAGGCTGTGTATTATATGATGCCATTTATATGGAATTTTCGAAAAAGCAAAACGATTGCTGTGAAAGGGACTATAATTAAGATGGTAGGAAGGTTAAGAAGCATTTACTAAAAAGAAGCTACACAATGGGACTTTTTAGGGTGATGGAAACATTTGTGTGGTACTGAACACATGACTGCATGCATGCATGCATTTTCAAAACCCATATAATTTTATGCCACAAAGACTGAATATAATAGTCAATTAAAAATCAACCAGAATATTAGGGGAGCTCATAATAGAATGCTGATGGTGACAAATTAATATATTTCCTTAAAAATGCATGATGTGATCTCACTAGAGGTAGGGGGAAAGGAACTGACAGAAGTAACTTGGGAAGCAGTGTTTTAACTGGATTTTTTAAAGGCTAAAGACAAGAGAAATACTACATAAACACTGTACTCTAGTTGGCAAATCTGTTCCTCACTAGATTATGCTTCAGTCATGCTGAAACATCACTATGTGTGTCCTGTTGTGTTAATTTCTCTGTCGTGTCTGACTCTTTACGACCCCGTGGACTGTAGCCCACCAGGCTCCTCTGTCCATGGGATTCTCCAGGCAAGAAGACTGGAGTGGGTTGCCATTTTATTCCCCAGAAATGGAACCCAGGTCTCCTGCATTGTAGGCAGATTCTTTACCATCTGAGCCACCAGGGAAGCCCATATGTGTACTAGGGTTGAATAAGTAAATGAATTTTAAATAAATGATTGAGGCCAGGAAGTTTACTGACAGAGATAAAGGTTACAAATAAGCAAGAGGGGAAGGTCTATATATAATGAAACCTTTTGAAATTATTATGTTTCTGTCCCCTTATAACTTGCTTTATTCTTCATCACTATATTGTTACCACTTTCCATGCTATTAAATATTCTACAAACTGTATTTTTTGAAGCACAGAATTACCTATCATATGGCGTTAACGCAGCAATTAAACAATTTCTGTGTTAAAATACACATATTTCTATTTTTTGCTCATACATAATTTTTTGGTGATTGTTTGTTTTATGATTCAGCTGCTACTGTATCTCTACAAAATACAGTATGAGGCAGCTGTAGTTTCTTGGAATCATATCCTAAAGACCAAGAGGAAAACAAACAAAACAAAAAAACCAACAAGCTTAAATATTTATTAAGATTCTGGTACTTAATTTCAGCAAGCTAACAAAGGAACCCACAGTAAATACTGGTAGCAAAAACTTCAATCAAGCAATTAAGTGCCTCAAGTAAATGAGAAGATTCTAAAAACAGAAGCTTCATAGTCATACAGTAAGCAAGCACATTCTCTGGGTTTCTGTAGATAATGACTACTTGAAAAGAATAAACACTGAAGAGAGGCAAAAGTATGCAAGGTAAAGTTTCTGTGTCCATTCTATGTGCATCATGCATTGGCAAAAATAAGCCATAATAAAGAGCTAGATCATCGGGAAATTGACAAATGTAAAAAAAATTCATACTAAGTGAGCTGAGAATGCACCCTTCAAAATATCCACAGGGGCTTCCCCAGTGGCTCAGTAGTAAAGTATCTGCCTTCTCCCTCGGAGACTCGGGTTCAGTCCCTGGGTTGGGAAGATCCCCTGGAGAAGGGAATGGGTACCCACTCTAGTATCCTTGCCTGGAGAATCCCATGGACAGAAGAGCCTGGCAGATATCCATGTCTTAATCCCTGGAACCTGTGAATGTTACCCTACGTTGCTTTTTTTTTCTTAAGGCTGCGGGTGGGGGGAGTGGTCTTTGCAGATGTGATTAATTTAAGAACACTGAGACAGGAATTTTTCCCAGACTACCTAGGTGAGCCCTAACTGCCATTACACATATACTTATAAGAGGAGAGCAGGAGGAGATCTGAAACGTAGGGAAGGCAATGTGAAGGTGGAGCAGAGAGATTCAAAGACTGGACTGATATAGCCATAAACCACCATATTCTGTAGCCACCAGAAGCTGGGAAAGGTAAGGATGAGATTCTTCCCTAGAGTTGCTGCAAAGAGCATGGCCCTGATGACATTCTCATTTTATCACAATGATATAATTTCGACCTTTTGCCCACTAGAACTATAAGAGAATAAATTTCTGCTGTTTTAAGCCACCAAGTTAGTGGCCATCTGTTACAGCAGCTATAGGAAACTAATACAGTTACATATACTAAAGAGAGTTTGAATATATTTTAAACCATTATTAATTAGAAAGAACATTAAAATCTGCTTTATCAAAAAATCAATTTTCAGACCTAAACATAAGCATTTTTTTCATTTTTAAACTTTACATAATTGTATTAGTTTTGCCAAATATCAAAATGAATCTGTCACAGGTATACATGTGTTCCCCATCCTGAACCCTCCTCCCTCCTCCCTCCCCGTACCATCCCTCTGGGTCATACCAGTGCACTAGCCCCAAGCATCCAGTATCGTGCATCGAACCTGGACTGGCATCTAGTTTCATACATGATATTTTACACGTTTCAATGCCATTCTCACAAATCTTCCCACCCTCTCCCTCTCCCATAGAGTCCATAAGACTGTTCTATACATGAGTGTCTCTTTTGCTGTCTCGTACACCGGGTTATTGTTACCATCTTTCTAAATTCCATATATATGCGTTATTATACTGTACTGGTGTTTTTCCTTCTGGCTTACTTCACTCTGTATAATAGGCTCCAGTTTCATCCACCTCATTAGAACTGATTCAAATGTTTTCTTTTTAATGGCTGAGTAATACTCCATTGTGTATATGTACCACAGCTTTCTTATCCATTCATCTGCTGATGGGCATCTAGGTTGCTTCCATGTCCTGGCTATTATAAACAGTGCTGTGATGAACATTGGGGTACACGTGTCTCTTTCCCTTCTGGTTTCCTCAGTGTGTATGCCCAGCAGTGGGATTGCTGGATCATAAGGCAGTTGCTCGCTCAGTCGTGTCTGACTCTTTGCGACCCCATGAATTGCAGCAGGCCAGGCCTCCCTGTCCATCACCAACTCCCGGAGTTCACTCAGATTCACGTCCATTGAGTCAGTGATGCCATTCAGTCATCTCATCGTCTGTCGTCCTCTTCTTCCAGCATCAGAGTCTTGTCCCCCAATCCCTCCCAGCATCAGAGCCTTTTCCAATGAGTCAACTCTTCGCATGAGGTGGCCAAAGTACTGGAGTTTCAGCTTCACCATCATTCCCTCCAAAGAAATTCCAGGGCTGATCTCCTTCAGAATGGACTTGGTGAATCTCCTTGCAGTCCAAGGGACTCCCAAGAGTCTTCTCCAACACCACAGTTCAAAAGCATCAATTCTTCCGCGCTCAGCTTTCTTCACAGTCCAACTCTCACATCCATACATGACCACTGGAAAAACCATAGCCTTGACTAGATGGACCTT
>NW_011494911.1:228244-241209 GCF_000754665.1 Bison bison bison | reverse complement strand
CACCATCTGCAGTGATTTTGGAGCCCCCCAAAATAAAGTCTGACACTGTTTCCACTGTTTCCCCATCTATTTCCCATGAAGTGATGGGACCAGATGCCATGATCTTCATTTTCTGAATGTTGAGCTTTAAGCCAACCTTTTCACTCTCCACTTTCACATTCATCAAGAGGCTTTTTAGTTCCTCTTCACTTTCTGCCATAAGGGTGGTGTCATCTGCATATCTGAGGTTATTGATATTTTTCCCAGCAATCTTGATTCCAGCTTGTGCTTCTTCCAGCCCAGTATTTCTCATGATGTACTCTGAATATAAGTTAAATAAACAGGGTGACAATATACATACTTAATGTACTCCTTTTCCTATTTGGAACCAGTCTGTTGTTCCATGTCCAGTTCTAACTGTTGCTTCCTGACCTACATACAGATTTCTCAATAGGCAGGTCAGGTGGTCTGGTATTCCCATCACTTTCAAATTTTCCCACAGTTTATTGTGATCTACACAGTCAAAGGCTTTGGCATAGTCAATAAAGCAGAAATAGATGTTTTTCTGGAACTCTCTTGCTTTTTCAATGATCCACTGGATGTTGGCAATGTGATCTCTGGTTCCTCTGCCTTTTCTAAAACCAGCTTGAACATCTGGAAGTTCATGGTTCACATATTGCTGAAGCCTGGCTTGGAGAATTTTGAGCATTACTTTACTAGCGTGTGAGATGAGTGCAATTGTGCGGTGGCTTGAGCATTCTTTGTCATTGCCTTTCTTTGGGATTGGAATGAAAACGGACCTTTTGTAGTCCTGTGGCCACTGCTGAGTTTTCCAAATTTGCTGGCATACTGAGTGCAGCACTTTCACAGCATCATCTTTCAGGATTTGAAATAGCTCAATTGGAATTCCATCACCTCCACTAGCTTTGTTTGTAGTGATGCTTTCTAAGGCCCACTTGACTTCACATTCCAGGATGTCTGGCTCTAGGTCAGTGATCACACCATCGTGATTATCTGGGTCGTGAAGATCTTTTTTGTACAGTTCTTTTGTGTATTCTTGCCACCTCTTCTTGATATCTTCTGCTTCTGTAATAGCAGAAGTTAAATGTGGCTATTAATGATACCCTCCCCCCAATACACACACACGCACACTCAACTTAATCTGGTCAAAAGATAGACTTTCATAGATAGCTAGACACCCAGAAGTAATCTGTACCCTTTGGAAAATAAATCACACACAGGTTGCAGATGATATTCATCTAACTTTGAATTTTGAAAATAATACTACTCTCTGCCATAATGTATCTGTGTTTTAAAGATACACAAATAAATGAATACTTATTCAGTAATTAACAGCATTATATCAATTATTCTGTTGCTTTCAGTACTATCCAGTTTAAGAGACAGAACCTAGGAAGTTAAACACTCTTTCAAAAATAAGTGGTAAAATTTTACCATTTAAAACTTTATATATTTTATTTCAAAAGTGTCTTTTTCATTAAGAGTATACTTTTACTGCCTGGTAGCACAAAAACAGAACTGAGCCATTAGTTGCAATATCAGCTTAGATGGAGATTTGGAAAAGCAGCTGGTTGAAATAAAAATGTATGTAAACACTGTGAAGAAAATCAATAATTTTTTTCCAGAGAAGGAAATGTCTCTTGTCATGTCTGTTTACATTTCACTGCACTACATTATATGATTTGAAACGACTCTTAATTTATACAAAAACAAGACATTTTAGAAAACAAACACAAAGCATAATATTCAAGAAAAACACTTTCCTCAGATTGTTCCTCTTTAAGAAATAAATGGATAAACACATATTTTTATTATTCCAATGATCCAAACTGCATATTGTGAAATATATCCACAAATAGATATTTAAAGGATAATATATAGTGCTGCTGTTGCTGCTGCTAAGTCATTTCAGTCGTGTCTGACTCTGTGCGACCCCATAGACGGCAGCCCACCAGGCTCCCCCGTCCCTGGAATTCTCCAGGCAAGAACACTGGAGTGGGTTGCCATTTCCTTCTCCAATGCAGGAAAATGAGAAGTGAAGTTGCTCAGTCGTGTTTGACTCTTCGCAACCCCATGGACTGCAGCCTACCAGGCTCCTCCATCCATGGGATTCTCCCAGTGGACGGAGGCAATTGCCATTGCCTTCTCCCAATATATAGTGAGGGTAGTGTTAAAAAAAATCTTAGATATTACTAATATATCCTAAGCATTTTTCCTTATAAAGTGGCATGCTTTCTTTAAAGAAATACATTTTAACTCAATATAAAAATTATATTTGCTAATTTTTATATCAATGATTAGAATCTGTTGGTAAATTTAAGATAGGTTTGAAAAAAGATGAGAGTGAGCATTAGTATTCTTTATGTATGTATATATTTTTATTCTTATCTTATTGAAGTATAGTTAATTTACAATATGATACTAATTTCAGGTGTATAGCATAGTGACTCGGTATTTTTACAAATCATACTCCATTGTGCTTTTGAACTGTGGTGTTGGAGAAGACTCTTGAGAGTCCCTTGGACTGCAAGGAGATCCAACAAGTTCATTCTAAAGGAGATCAGTCCTGGGTGTTCTTTGGAAGGAATGATGCCAAAGCTGAAACTCCAGTACTTTGGCCACCTCATTCGAAGAGTTAACTCATTGGAAAAGACTCTGAAGCTGGGAGGGATTTCGGGCAGGAGGAGAAGGGGACGACAGAGGATGAGATGGCTGGATGGCATCACTGACTCAATGAACGGGAGTTTGAGTGAACTCCGGGAGTTGGTGATGGACAGGGAGGCCTGGCGTGCTGAGATTCATGGGGTCGCAGAGTCGGACATGACTGAGCAACTGAACTGAACTGAAAAATAATTATAAGAAAATATAATTCCCTGTGCTACAAAGTACATCCTTGGTGCTTATCTATTTTACACATAGTAGTTTCTATCTCTTAATCTCATACCCCTAATTTGCCCCTCCACCCAATCCCCTTCCCACTGGTAAACACTAGTTTGTTTTCTGTATGTGAGTCTGTTTTTGTTTTGTATATACATTCATTTGTATGCTTTTTAGGTTCTGCATATAATACCATATTTGTCTTTCTCTGACTTATTTTATTAAACATAATATTCTCTAGGTCCACCCATGTTGCTACAAAAGGGAGAATTTCATTTTTTAATAGACAAGTAATATTTCATCTTATATATATACGGCATATTTATCCATTTGTCTGTTGATGGGCATTTGGGTTGCTGTCCTATCTTTGCTATTGTAAATAGCTATGAACATTAAGATGCATATATTTCTTTTAATCAGTGTTTTTATTTTCCAGGTACATCCCCAATAGTGGAATTGCTGGATCATATGATAGTTCTATTTTCAGCTTTTTTAGGGAAACTCCATACTGGTGCACCACTTTATATTCCCACCAACAAGGTACAAGGGTTTCCTTTATCCATATCCTCCCCAACACTTGATATTTGTAGATTTTTTTGATGATAGACATTCTGAGATGATTGAGGTAATATCTCATTGTTTTTTGTATTTCTCTAATGATAAGCAAGGTTGAGCATCTTTTTGTGTGCCTTATAGTCATATGTATGTCTTCTATTTTTCTAAACTTTTAATTGTATTTAAAATACATATTGGAAAACCTGAATGGACATTTTTTCCAGAAAAGACTTTCAGTTTGTCTACAATCCAATCACTCTGTGTCTAGGAACACACATAGGGAAACTTATGAACAGCCTAATGTCCAAGTCCCTAATGCAAGGATATTCAATGTCATGACATGAATACTTTAATATAGTGAGATTAATAAATAAAATGCAGCAACGCTTACAAGGGAAAATATCAAATAAAAATTAGAAAGTTTTACATTTATCAATGAAGCTGAATCTGACTTTTTATTTAGTAAAAAAAAAAAGAGGTGAAGAAAAAATAATTGATATAACAATTTAAAGCATGAAGTAAGCTATACATATAGCGTATGAATATAAATGTAGAATATTGGACTGAAGAATTCACTGCAAAAATATGATAGTGATAGGAAAATGGGATGTGATAAAATTGGAGTTCAAATGTACCTGTATTTCATTATTTTTTACTGAAAACCAATTAAATCAATCTGAATAAATATCAGCAAACACTAATTCCAGGGTACAAGAGCATGTGCCTCATTTTCATTTATGTCCTTTTCACATTTTAAAATACGTGCTGGGAAATAAACTTTTAAAAATTCAAAGAATGATACCCCCCAGTAAAAAACTTTTCCAAGATATGAGCAGTGAAATTATTTTAAAAATTTTTTGCAATTTGGTTTTTATAGAAAGGTAACTAATTTAAATAATGTTAAGGTAAACCAAAACTTCAAGTTAGAAAAAATTTTGAAAATACCAATAAAATAAGCACAACTTAATGTAAACTTAGCAAAACTGTTTCAAGAATAATTTAAAAATTGCATACAGTAAAAAATGACTAAAGAAATTGGAGAAGATTATCTGAAAACACCATTCCCTCCAATGGACCCATTCAGGCCCACCTTAATAACCTCCCTTTCTTAAAGTCTACTACGTCACATAATATATCTTAATCAGGAGAGTGATATGTATCATAATCATAGTAATGAGGAACAAGGTGTGGACACCAGAGGGTAAAAAATCTTGGGAGCCACTTTAAAATTCTTCTTATCATGCCTACTAAATTATATTGAATACAAGGGACAGAGTAACCTAGTCACAGGTTCTGCTTAGCATTTGATAATATTCTCCAAACATCATCTGGTACTATTAATTTAAAAATAGGAGAAAGGGCTTCCCTCACTGTTCAGTGGTTAAGAATCCACCTTGCAATGCAGGGGACATGGGTTCGATCCCTGGTCTAGGAAAATCCCACAGGCCATGGAGCAACTAAGCTGGTTAGTTGCTCATACTACTGAGGTGGGCTCATACTACTGAGTCTGTGCTCTAGAGCCTGGGAGCCACAACAAGACAAGCCACTGCAATGATAAGTCTGCACACTGTTACTAGAGAGGAGACCCTGCTTGCCACATCAAGAGAAAGCCTGAGTGTAGAAATGAAGATCCACCATGGCCAAAAAATAAAATAAAAATTAAAAAAATAAATCTTTAACAACAACAAAATAGGAGGAAAATACTACATTCTTAAGTTGATTAAAACTCATTTCTACAGAAGTAATTTTCATAATAAAAAGATAAATAGTTGTATGAATATGAGTAATAAAGATCAATCTCATCACCTTTCATTGTCATTTACTAGAGAATATTTGAGAAACTCTAGTCAATACAGTCAGTAAAAACTTGAGCTGGAAAGAAAGACCTGGAGCTGACTATGGCTCAGATCATAAGCTTCTTACTGCAAAAATCAGACTTAAACTGAAGAAAGTAGGGAAAACCACTAGGACTTTCAGGTATACACTAAATCAAATCCCTTGACTATTCAGTGGAAGTGACAAATAGATTTAAGGGATTAGATCTGATAAACAGAGCACCTGAAGAACAATGGGCGGAAGTTCATAACAATGTATAGGAGGAGGTGACCAAAACCATTCCGAAGAAAAAGAAATGCAACATGGGAAGAATCTGCCTGCAATGCGGGAGAACTGCATTCAATTCCTGGGTTGGGAAGGTGCCCTGGAAGAGGGCATGGTAACCACTCCAGTATTCTTACCTGGAGAATCTCCATGGAAAGAGGAGCCTGGCTATTTACAGTCCATGGGGTTGCAAAGAGTTGGACATGACTGAGTGAATAAGCAAAGCACAAATAGCTGAGAAAAAAGAAGCAAAAGGTAAAGGAGAAAGAGAAAGATACACCTAACTGAATGTAGAGTTCCAAAGAAAGCAGGATAAGAAAGCCTTAAGTGAACAATGCGAAGAAAGAGAGAAAAACAATAGGATGTGAAAAATCAGAGATCTTTTCAAGAAAATTATAGATATCAAGGGAACATTTCATGGGAAACTGAGCACAAGAAAGGACAGTAATGATAGGCACCTAATAAAAGTAGAAGATTAAGAAGTGGCAAGAATACACAGAAGAACTATACAAAAAAAAAAGGGTCTTAATGACCCAGATAACCACGATGGTGTGGTCACTCACCTAGAGCCAGGCATCCTGGAGTGTGAAGTCAAGTGGGCCTTAGGAAGAATTATTATGAACAAAGCTAGTGGAGGTGACAAAATTACAGCAGAGCTATGTCAAATCCTTAAATATAATGCTGTGAAAGTGCTGTGCTCAATATGCCAGCAAGTTTGGAAAACTCAGCAATGGCCAAAGGACTAGAAAAGGTCAGGTTTCATTCCAATCTCAAAGAAGGGTCATGCCAACGAATGTTCACACTACCATACAATTGCACTCAATTCACATGCTAGCAAGGTAATGCTCAAAATCATCCAAGTTAGGCTTCAACAGTACGCGAACTGAGAACTTTCAGATGTACAAGCTGGATTTAGATAAGGCAGAAGAACCAGAGCCAACACTGTTGGATCGTAGAAAAACAAAAGAATTCCAGAAAAACATCTACTTCTGCTTCATTGACTACACTAAAACATTTAACTGTGTGGATCACAACAAACTGTGGAAAATTCTTAAAGAGATGGGAATATCAGCCACCTTACCTGACTCCTGAGAAACCTGTATGCAAGTCAAACAGCAACATTTAGAACTGGATATGGAAAAACGGAACGGTTCAAAATCGGGAAAGGAGTACATCAAGGCTGTGTATTGTCACCCTGCTTATTTAACTTATATGCAGAGTACATCATTTGAAATGCCAGGCTAGATGAAGCACAAGCTGGAATCAAGATTGCCAACCTCGGATATGCAGGTAATACCACTTTAATGGAGAAAGTGAAGAACTAAAGAGTTTCTTGATGAAGGTGAAAGAGGAGAGTGAAGAAGCTGGCTTGAAACTCAATATTCAAAAAACTAAGACCACGACATTCAGTCCCATCACTTCATGGCAAATAGATCGGGGGAAAATGGCAACAGTGGCATATTTTATTTTCTTGGGCTCCAAAATCACTGTGGATGGTGACTGTAGCCATACGATTAAAAGACTCACTTACCTTGGAAGAAAAGTGTATTAAAAAGTAGACACACCACTTTGCCAACAAATGTTTATATAGTCAAAGCTATGTTTTTTTCCAGTAATCATGTACATATATGAGAGCTGGACCATAAAGAAACTGAGCACAGAAGAATTGATGCTTTTGAACTGTGGTGCTGGAGAAGACTCTTTAGAATCCTTTGGACTACAAAGAGATCAAACCAATCAATCCTAAAGGAAATCAACCCTGAATACTCAGAAGAAGGACTGATGCTAAAGTTGAAGCTCCACTACTTTGACCACCTCATGCAAAGAGCTTACTCATTGGAAAAGACCCTGATGCTGGGTAAGATTAAGGGTAGGAGGAGAAGTGGGTGACATTGGCTGAGATGGTTAGATGGCATCATCAGCTCAGTGGACATGAGTTTGAGCAAACTCAGGAAGACAGTAAAGGGCAGGGATGCCTGGCATGCTGCATCCATGAGGTCTCAAAACTGCCACATGACTTATCGATTGAACAACAACAACAGTGAATGCAAATACATGCAAAGGATATAATGATTATTAATATTTGAAGAAAGGAGAAAAATACAATTATATGTAATAGTGTAGCTTGCTTTCTGGAAAAGTGGGGAAATGAGCTAAAAATAGTAAAGTAACTTAGTAGCTTCAGCATTTGCAAACTTGTTATACAAAAACCAATGCTTTCTATATACAAACAATGGTTCATTTAAGAATACAAGGAAAGCGAATATCTTATTCATAGACACAGCAGCATGAAAATAACTTAGGAATAAGCTCTAAAAATGAAGTTTCTATGAAAAGCACAAAATTCACCTAAATAATAGAGAGCTAATGTAGATATAGCATTCAATGATATACAATTAGTATATCATTCCAAATTTTCTATAAAATTAAATCAATTACATTCAAATATTAATAGAAAGAGCATTGAGAGAGTTATAAAGTGATCTCACTGGATTAATATGAATGCTAAACTCTACAAAAAATTTTTTCAGGATGAATAACAAATATATACTTTTCCCTGTTTACTAAAATGCATGAGAGTAACGTGTAAAACAATAATGTTGTTGGCCAAGGATCAGAATGGAAAACATAAAAACATAAAATTAAGCTAATAAATGAATCTAGACTCTTATCTTAATTTCACCCACATTTTCACAAAAAAGAATAATAAAAACAATGGATTATATATTGAAGGTAAAGTGTAATACAGTAAGAACACATCTTTATATATTTTTGTATTTAAGAACTTAGTTGTATTATATCATTCAAATACCTTTAATTGAAGAAAGGTCTAAGAGCTGCAAAAGAAAAGTAATGAGTTACTATGATCCAGAAATAATTCTGCTTTTAGGATTTAATATAACAATATAAGATACTTGGAAAACAAACTGTACGAGTCTTTTCCAATAGTTGTATTTGAAACATTTCTAGAAATGCAAGCTATTTACACAGAATTTATTATTTAATTATTCTTTACCTGTAAGTTTAGAAATACTACAAACAATAAAAATCAAATTTAGAGAACTAAATCACCAGGAAAATATTAAAAATACATAAATTTTAAAGGCATGTTTTTTATGAAATAAATGACTTTAGGTAAAATAAGTATGTAGCCAGATATGTATAGAAAAAATAATTTTAAATAAAAAAAATTAGATTGTAATATTTTTGTAGTCTCTAAATGTTTTACAATAAGAGCTTACTAGTTAAAACCTGAACCTAAATACACAAGAAGTAGAATAATTAAAAAATGGAGTGAAGAAATTCTATGATTAATCCAACTTGATTTCACAGTAATTACCACTCTTCACTCTTTAGGAAGTCAAGTACTTAACACAACCCAGAAAGAAAGCTATGCAATTATCAAACAGTTATTTTTAAAAAGCTAAGTAAAACCTTCATTTCCTTCAATTGCGGTCATAACCTCTGTACTTCCCCTCCCCCTCTTTTTTTTGAGAAACCCAAGTAATAATTCTGATTATAGCCTTCTATGTTTTGCTTTTATGTATTTCATAAGGATCTCTATTTTCCATTTGGTGTCTGATCATTTTTTTTTTTTGAGGGGGAGACCTGGAAACTGTAGTGTAACATCTTCCCAGTGCATAATAGATACTTAAAATAATATTGCATCTTCATTTCCCTTTGTCTTTCATTTGGAATTCATTCCCACAATTTTAAATTTCTCAGTCTCCATCTCCCTATGCATTATTGCATCTTTAAAAAATGTAAAATATGAACAAAAGCTGCTAAAATACAGATGATATGCCATTTAAAGAATACCAACAATAACTTTTAAATAATATTTCTTTCCTTTGATGAAACAAAAATAAAATTACAATTTTATGTTTTTCCTAAATGTCTTACATTGAAAACCCAAGCCCTTTCTATATATCAGAATTTCCTCGACTTATGATGGGGTTATGTCCCAATAAACCCATCATAAGTTGAAAATATCACAAGTCAAAGACACATTTAAGACACCTAACCAACCAAACATCACAGCTAAGCATAGTCAACCTTAAATGTGCTCAAAACAATACCATTAGCCTACAGGTGGGCAAACTTATCTAACAAAAAAAACCTGTTTCATAATAGCATTGACTATCTCATGCATTTTATTGAATATTATACTGAAAGTGAGAAATAGAATGGTCATATGGGTTCAGAGGACTGCCCAGGTGGTGGCAGTGGTAAAAAACGAAACAAAACACCTGCCAATGCAGGAGACATAAGAGATGTGGATTCAACCCCTGGCTCGGGAAGACTTCCTGGAGGAGGGCATGGTAATCCACTCCAGTATTTTTGCCCAGAGCATCCCGTGGACAGAGGAGCCTGCTGGGTTACAGTCCATGGGGTCTGAAAAAGTTGGCATGACTGAAACAACTTAGCATGCAAGGGTACAGAATTGTTGTAAGTGTACCGGCTGTTCACCTTCATGATTTTGAGGCTGACCTGGAGCATCAGCTCACTGCCACTCTCCAGAATCACCAGAGTATCATACTGCATATCCCTAGCCTGAGAAAATTTGAAAGTTCAAAATTTGAAGTATGGTGGCTACAGAATATGTAGCACTTTTGCATCATCAAAAAGAAAAGATACTGTATATGATACTGGCACAAAAACAGAAATATAGATCAATGGAACAAGATAGAAAGCCCAGAGATAAGCCCACAAACCTATGGGTGCCATATCTTTGACAAAAGAGGAAAGAATATACAATGAAGAAAAGAGATTCTCTTCAATAAGTGGTAGCAGGAAAACTGGACAGCTAAGTGTAAAACGAATGAAATTAGAAACTTCCTAATACCATACACAAAAATAAACTCAAAATGGATTAAAGACCTAAATGTAAGACCAGAAACTATGAGTCTTAGAGGGAAACATAGGCAGAACACTCTTCAACACAAATCACAGCAAGATCCCCTATGACCCATTTCCTGGAGTAATGGAAATAAAAACAAAAATAAATAAACGGGACCTAATTAAACATAAAAGCTTGGCACAAAAAAGGAAACTATAAAAAGGTGAAAATGCAGCCCTCAGAATGGGAGAAAAATAACAGCAAATGAAAAAATTGACAAAGGGTTAATCTCTAAAATATATAAACAACTCATTCAGTTCAATACCCGAAAAACAAACAACCCAAACAAAAAGTAGGCAGAAGACCTAAACAGAGGGTTCTCCAAAAAAGACCCACAGATGACTAATAAACATATGAAAAGATGTTCAACATGGCTCATTATTAGAGAAATGCAAATTAAAATTACAATGAGATATCACTTCACACCAGTCAGAATGGCCATCATCAAAAAATCTACAAACAATAAATACTAAAGAGGGTGTGGAGAAAAGGGAGCATTTTTGCACTGGAGGTGTGAATGTAAATGATACAGCCACTATAGAGAACAGTATGGACATTCCTTAAAAAACTAGGACTAAAACTACTGTATGACCCAACAAACTCACTACCAGTCAGATACCCTGAGGAGATCATAACTGAAAAAGACACATGTACCCCAATGTTCACTGCAGCAATATTTACAATAGCCAAGACATGGAAGCAACCTAGGTGTCCATTGACAGATGAATAGATAGAGAAGTTGTTGCACACATACAGAGTGAAATATTAGCCATAAAAGGAACACATTTGACTAAGTTCTAATAAGGTGGATGAACCCTAAGCCTATTATACAGAGTGAAGTAAGTCAGAAAGAGAAAGACAAATACTATATATTAACACATATACATGGAATCTGGAAAGATGTACCGATGAACCTATTTGCAGGGCAGCAATGGAGATGCTCAACTGGAATTCCATCACATCTACTAGCTTTGTTCATAGTGATGCTTCCTAAGGCCCACTTGACTTCACATTCCAGGATGTCTGGCTCTAGGTGATTGATCACACCATCATGATTATCTGGGTCATGAAGAGCTATTTTGTATAGTTCTTCTGTGTATTCTTGCCACCTCTTCTTAATATCTTCTGCTTCTGTTAGGTCCATACCATTTCTGTCATTTTTTGAACCCATCTTTGCATGATATGTTCCCTTGGTATCTCTAATTTTCTTGAAGAGATCTCTAGTCTCTTCCATTCTGTTGTTTTCCTCTATTTCTTTGCACTGATCACTGAGCAAGGCTTACTTATCTCTCTTTGCTATTCTTTGGAACTCTGCATGCAAATGGGTATATTTTTCCTTTTCTCCTTTGCTTTTCACTTCTTTTCTTTTCACAGCTATTTTTAAGGCCTTCTCAGAGAGCCATTTTGCTTTTTTGCATTTCTTTTTCTTGGGGATGGTCTTACTCCCTGTCTCCTGTACAATGTCACGAACCTCCATCCATGTTTCATCAGGCACTCTGTCTATCAGATCTAGAGCCTTAAATCTATTTCTCACTTCCACTGTATAATAATTAGGGATTTTATTTAGGCCACAGGTCTGGTAAAGGTCAGTTTTCATTCCAATCCCTAAGAAAGGCAATGCCAAAGAATGCTCAAACTACTGCACAGTTGCACTCATCTCACACGCTAGCAAAGTAATGCTCACAATTCTCCAAGCAGGCTTCAACAATACATGAACTGTGAACTTCCAGATGTCCAAGCTTGTTTTAGAAAAGGCAGAAGAACCAGAGATAAAATTGTCAACATCTGCTGAATCATTGAAAAAGCAAGAGAGTTCCAGAAAAACATCTATTTCTGCTTTATTAACTGTGCCAAAACCTTTACCTGTGTGGGTCACAATAAACTGGAAACTTCTGAAAGAGATTGGAGTACCAGACCACCTGACCCACCTCTCGAAAAATCTGTATGCAGGTCAGGAAGCAACAGTTAGAACTGGATATGGAACAACAGAGTGGTTCCAAATAGGAAAAGGAGTATGTCAAGGCTGTTTATTGTCACCGTGCTTATTTAACTTATATGCAGAGGGCATCATGAAAAATGCTGGGCTGGATGAAGTACAAACTGGAATCAAGATTGCCAGGAGAAATGACACCATCCTTATGGCAGAAAGTGAAGAAGAACTAAAGAACCTCTGGACAAAAGTGAAAGAGGAGAGTGAAAATTTTGGCCTAAAGCTCAGCATTCGAAAACTAAGTTCATGGCATCCAGTCCCATCACTTCATGGCAAATAGATGGGGAACCAGAGGAAACAGTGGCAGACTTTATTTTTTCGGGCTCCAAAATCACTGCAGATGGTGA
The DNA here is from genome assembly GCF_000754665.1 of Bison bison bison. NCBI lineage: Eukaryota > Metazoa > Chordata > Mammalia > Artiodactyla > Bovidae > Bison > Bison bison. Next base: position 228,440 of record NW_011494911.1, on the reverse strand, counting down.
TTGAAGCCATGAAATTAAAAGATGCTTACTCCTTGGAAGAAAAGCTATGACCAATCTAGACAGCATATTAAAAAGCAGAGACATAACTTTGCCAACAAAGGTCCATCTAGTCAAGGCTATGGTTTTTCCAGCAGTCATGTATGGATGTGAGAGTTGGATTATAAAGAAAGCTGACCACTGAAGAATTGATGCTTTT
>NW_011494911.1:227860-228144 GCF_000754665.1 Bison bison bison | reverse complement strand
CTTAAATCCAATGCTTTTTTTTTTTTTTTTTTAAGATGTAAAAAGATACTGTAAGGTCAAAAAATCTTACGTTGAACCATTCTAAGTCACTGCTTGGTACCAGAATGTACAGAAATAATTGATTCACCATCCCAGCACTTAACTCTCATTAATAATCCCCAAAATCACTGCAGATGGTGATCGCAGCCATGAAATTAAAAGACTCTTACTCCTTGGAAGGAAAATTATGACCAACCTAGATAGCATATTAAAAAGCAGAGACATTACTTTGCCAACAAAGGTTC
>NW_011494911.1:227119-227760 GCF_000754665.1 Bison bison bison | reverse complement strand
CTGAGCACCGAAGAATTGATGCTTTTGAACTGTGGTGTTGAAGAAGACTCTTGAGAGTCCCTTGGACTTCAAGGAGATCCAACCAGTCTATCCTAAAGAAAATCAGTCATGAATGTTCATTGGAAGGACTGATGTTGACACTGAAACTTCAATATTTTGGCCACCTGATGTGAAGAGCTGACTCTTGATAAGACCTTGATGCTGGGAAAGATTGAAGGCAGGAGGAGAAGGGGACAACAGAAGATGAGACGGTTGAATGGCATCACCAACTCAATGGACGTGAGTTTGAGTAAACTCTGGGAGATGTAGACATAGAGAAGAGAATTGTGGACACAGTGGAGGAAGGAGAGGGTGGGATGAAATGAGAGTAGCACTGAAACATAGATGTTACCATATGTAAAATTAAATGGCCTATATAAATTTGCTGTATGACACAGGGAGTTCAAATCTGGTGCTCTGTGACCACCTAGAAGAGTGGGATGTGCTTGGAGGTAGGAGGGCAAGTCAAAAGAGAAGGGGACATAGGTATGCCTATGGCTGATTCCTGTTGATGTATGGCAGAAACCAACACAATATTGTAAAGCAAATTACCTTCCAACTTAAATCCAATGCTTTTTTTTTTTTTTTTTAAGATGTAAAAA
>NW_011494911.1:193940-227019 GCF_000754665.1 Bison bison bison | reverse complement strand
CGCAGCCATGAAATTAAAAGACTCTTACTCCTTGGAAGGAAAATTATGACCAACCTAGATAGCATATTAAAAAGCAGAGACATTACTTTGCCAACAAAGGTTCATCTAGTCAAGGCTATGATTTTTCCAGTAGTCATGTATGGATGTGAAAGTTGGACTGTGAAGAAGGCTGAGCGCCGAAGAATTTATACTTTTGAACTATGGTGTTGGAGAAGACTCTTGAGAGTCCCTTGGACTGCAAGGAGATCCCATCAGTCCATCCTAAAGGAGATCAGTCCTGGGTGTTCTTTGGAAGGAATGATGCTAAAGCTGAAACTCCAGTACTTTGGCCACCTCATGCAAAGAGTTGACTCATTGGAAAAGACTCTGATGCTGGGAGGGATTGGGGGCAGGAGGAGAAGAGGAAGACAGAGGATGAGATGGCTTGATGGCATCACCGACTCAATGGACATGAGACTGAGTGAACTCCAGGAGTTGGTGATGGACAGGGAGGCCTGGCATGCTGCAATTCATGGGGTCTCAAAGAGTCGGACACGACTGAGAGACTGAACTGAACTATGATTACATCACTTTCCCTTCAATTCACATGTTTGACTGATGCAGTGAGAAGCCAGTTCATGTTGGAGAAACTTGACTGATACCAGTACAGAATACTGATGCCAATAGCGGTACTGGTCTGTATGTGTTATCTACTTGAAACCAAGCCAATTCCTATCACATGGCAGTCAGGAATTAACCCAGGACTTTTTCTCCAGCCTGGAAAATAAAGACAGCCAAGAACAGGAAAAGCAATGAAGATCTGCTCTCTGGTACACAATAGTCTGGGCTTACCTGGTGGCTCATATAGTAAAGAATCCACCTGCAATGTGGGAGACCTGGGTTTGATCCCTGGTTTGGGAAGATTCCCCTATAGAAGGCAATGGCTACCCACTCCAGTATTCTTGCCTGGAGAATACCATGGACAAAGGAGCCTGGCAGGCTACAGTCCATGGGGTCGCAAAGAGTTAGACATGACTGAGTGACTTATACTTCACACAATAGTCTAGAAAGACTTGACTTGTCTTGGTTTCGTACAGAATACCATCTAACCCATCACATTTAATGAAATTATTCCAATTGTATCTGAAATACAGATGCATTAGTCAAATGCATTCAGGTCAAAGGGCGGAAGTTAAACACCACAGATGTTGAAGGCCCTGCCAGTTCTTTATACTGGGTCCTTTGGTGTGATGTGTGTTGAGTTCTCTTCTCTAAATTGAGTTTGTTGCTTCTTGCACAATGCTTGTAGGAAACCTGATTTTGGAAGCACTGCATGTACCATCTGAGTATGCTGCTCAATCCATTGGTGAATAACTCAAAATATTGCCAGTTTTGAATGGGATCCAGATACAAGAAGGATTTTTAGTAGCACAAGGCTGGTATTTTATGCTTCTCTGGCATTTGAACCTTTATGACCCAAGAGATCCAATTATTTTTGAAGTATTTTTGTCACACAGGTATGCTGCAAGGAGCCGAACAGGAGAATTCTGATGACTATTCTCTATCTTAAAAGCAGTCTTGGCTTCCAGTGGGTCCTGTTAGAGAGACTAAATGTCTGATCTTGGGACAACAAGTGACCATGTAAATCCAAACTTCCTTTTGTTAACTTGGTGTTGTCCGATCCATTAAAACACAAATCTCTACATTTAATAGTGTACTCTTCTTAACTGGCATTGGTGTGTATTAGTTCTGGCCCAAGCACATATTGAATGCATACATATATTACTTTAAATTTGTCTCAGAATCCCATGGTATATATTTTTTCTGCCTCACCAATTCTCTCTTAGCTCCATCTTTCATTTAATGGAGAGTGAGATATCACCAGATAAAAGAAGAGGAAAAAGTGAAGGTCTGGTTTACAGATGATTACGGCATGCTGGTCTTCCCAGGTGGTGCTAGTCGTAAAGAATCTGCCTGCCAATGCAGGAGACATTAGAGACACGGGTTCGATTCCTGGGTCGGGAAGAGCCCCTGGAGGAGGGCATGGCAACCCACTCCAGTATTGTTGCCTGGAGAATCCCATGGAGAGAGTAGCCTGGTGGGCTACTAGGGTTGCAAAGAGTCAGACACGACTAAAGCTACTTAGCATGCACACATGCATGGCTTGTTGGCCATAGCTGGTAATATTAATCATTGCACTAAAGCCTCCCTTGGAGACAACCCAAAGACAATGGTGAAAAAGAAATCTTTCTAACTGGAATAACTTTGGAAACACGTAGAATTTCCTATTTGCATATATATTGAAATAACCTGAGCTATAAATTAATTCAGAGGCAGCAGCTAGTGCATTGGTTAAATGGTCAGAAACTTAGAAAAGATGGAATTGAAAGATGGATGACAAGGGTGTCTGGTGGAGAGGTACATATCTGAGTCTCTCAGAAAGGGTTCACAGTTTGAAGTTTTCTGTATCATACATTAATGCCCTTTATGGGGCATTCATGGCAAAGAATGATATAAAATAATGTATAAGAATATCAATCTCCCACATGCCAGCCTACTTCTATTCCTAGTCAACCTGTTGTTTACTCAGTGGATTTCTGGAAATTTTTTTTCTGTAGTAGAGTCTATGAATAGTTTTGACATAGTGAACTTCCCTTCACCAGGGCATATCTAGCTACTAACACCATTGACTTTCCATTTTGCCAACAGTGAAGTTCAGAGCCAGACTCAAGATAGGGAACCATGTTCTGGGTTACCAGTCAGCTTCTTCAGGAAGCTGGACCCCGGCCATCATGAAGAGGGTAACCATGAGTTTTATGAGGAGTTGATTGGCAGAAGCAAACAAGTGGACTCCCCAGGTGGCGCTAGTGGTAAAGAACCCATCTACCAATGCAGGAGACATAAGAGACACAAGTTTGATCTCTGGGTCGGGAGGATTCCCTAGAGGAGGAAATGGCAACCCACTCCAGTATACTTGCCTGGAAAACTCCATGGACAGAGGAGCCTCCCGGGCTACAGCCCATGGGGTCACAAAGAGTTGGACAAAACTGAGCGTTGGGGCACACACAACTACACAAACCAATATATGTGATGCTGCTAAGAAATAGATCCTGTGGGAGTCAAAATTTGTGTTATCCTTCCAACCAAGCTGGTAGTAGTGGATGAGGGAACCCCAAACAGTGATGGAAGAAGAAGAGATATGAATAACAGCTCATATCATTATCAAGTATAGAAATTAGAGCTAAAGTCCCTATATTTTATGGTGGTTCTTTTGTATTTACTGTTTATATGATAAGTAATGGTGGATGCTTATATCTACTTTGAGGATCAGGGTTTGTAAGACTGAATTGATATGATCTGTGGCAATCTGACAGAGAAACGTTGTTTCTCCTGCATTGGGGGTATATTCCTATTGTTAGATACATGTGGTCAGGTATCTTACTTGCTCTATTAAAGTGCACATCACTAATAGCAGAGGTTTTCTTACTCCCTGTTAAACTGCAACACTCATACATGGTTTGCGCATAGTAAATACTCAACAAAACAAATATTAATTGTATTGAAATATTGCAGATGATGAAACTGAGGATAAATATTTGCTAATGGAATAACCCCACTTCAGGTAGAAACTTATCTTTTCTATAAAGTGGTACTATATTTTAAAAAAATTTTAATTCTATCACTTCAAAAAGTCTGATCTTGTGTTTAGCATTTGATACCATTTCACAATGCCCTAATATCTTTATAAAGGTGATAAAATGAATTAAAATATAAATCCCATTGCCTATATACAGGGCTCATGTATCATAGTCAGTTTAACCTTCAATAAAGTTTTTAGTTGTGGTTACCTACTCTCCAGATAAACCTAACAGAAATAGAAAAAGCCCAGTGAAGGACAATGAAAAGGATTGTAATCATGAGTAATACTATAGGAGGAGACTCCAAATGAATGGGATATTAAAAAGAGTAGGCTGAATTGTTCTGAGAAGACCAAGGGGAAAAGGTTATAAAATAGAAGCATATTAAGTAAAGAATAGAATAAAATAGATACACAGAAATTCTTCTTTTGCCCTTTCTTACAATTCAAGGACAGTGGATAAAACCCAGTGCCTAAAAGATGAACATAAAGGTCTTCTTCCTTCTAACAAATTGTCAGGAAATAGTTTTAGGATTTCTTTCCGTTCCATACCTAATTGGAAAACTAAATCAACATCTCTATGCCTGCATTTCCCAATATTTGTGTGATAGAATGTTATATACTAAAAGGACTATAGAGCTCCTAAGTTAGACTACACTAGGATCTAATGGCTTCAATTTATTTTCTTTTATTTTTTTATTGGAGGATAATTGTTTGAAAATATTGTGTTGGTGTCTGCTACATATCAACACGAATCAGCCACAGGTATACATATGTCACCTCCCTCCTGAAACCCCCTTCCCATTTCCCTCCCCATCCCACTCCTATAGGTTGTCACACAGCACTGGGTTGAGCCTCCTGTCACACACAGCAAATTCCTATCTGTGATCTATTTTACGTATGGTAATGTATATGTTTTTATGCTATTCTCTCAATTTGTCCCACCCTCTCCAAAAAAAGGAAAAGGAAACTGAGGTCCAGATAGTTTGTTATTCATATGCATCCATAATCCTAATTAGCTGGAGAGTCATTTGATGATTCAATGGCACCCCACTCCAGTACTTTTGCCTGGAAAATCCCATGGATGGAGGAGCCTGGTAGGTTGCAGTCCATGGGGTCACTAAGAGTCGGACACGATTGAGCAACTTCACTTTCACTTTTCACTTTCATGCATTGGAGAAGGAAATGGCAACCCACTCCAGTGTTCTTGCCTGGAGAATCCCAGGGACGGGGGAGCCTGGTGGGCTGCCGCCTATGGGGTCACGCAGAGTCGGACACGACTGAAGCGACTTAGCACAGCATTTGATGATTTTTATATCAGGGGTCTTTTAGGCACTCCATGGTTACCTTCAGAGTAGTCACTGTATATAATACACCTCACAGCTCATTTATTTGTATGTGTAAATACACAAAATACACAATTTCTATGCACTGTACATTTTATATACACAAAAATATATTTGATGTACCAGAAATTTATTTTAATACTTTTTACCATTTATCTTATTTCAAAGTATCTAAGTGAATATACTATCCAGTTGTCATCAATCCACATGCAAAAAGTATATATATCAGTTCACATATGAATTGTTAAGTACCCTGAACATCGATAATGTAGAATATCAAAAGAAAATATGTTAATATCACAAAACCAATTTTTTTTTCTGGAATAAGTTAGACAACTAATTAACACCATGCAGAACTGAAAACTTTATATTTGCTATTTTTTGAAAATTTCCCATATTTTATTAGTCCATTATTTAAATATAAATTGTTGTCATCATTAAGCATACATTAGCTCCTTGATTTTTCCAAGTCAGTGGGAAAACTTTCCATTATTTTAAAGTAGCAAAGGAGAATTACATTTGAATATAGTAAATGATCATATCCAAATTGCAGAAAATTACAAAGTGACCTAAATTCAAACATTATACATAAACTCAGAGACAATGTTAAAATTCAGTGCCAATGTTATGGTCAACTGATACTTCAAAATGCCTCTTACGGTGTTTTTGTCTTTCAGACTTACCCACTCCTGGTCTACTCTAGGTATATGCCATGACTCATGTGCAGATCTGGTTTTGGCTACATACACAGGTCTACATACACTTTCCACATGCTTCTAGAATAGCATATACTTAGTTTTTCACGCCAGGTATAACAATGCATCAATTACCTGTTCCTGTATACCCACTGGGTGAAACTGCATTATTTCAATGATAATGTCTATTTAATCTGTATAACTAAAACCAAGTGAAATGGCTTATACTAAATAGTTGTCCAATAAACATTTACTACATAATTAGAAAGTTGAGAAACGAATGATTATTGCTGCTTTTCAAAACAATTCTATTACAGTATTTTCAGGCCAGTTGAAATTTGGGTTATGCCTCAAAATCTTAAAGTCTGTATAGTCTACACAGTAGGGTGGATTGTCTTATGGATTTCTGCTATCCTTTCTCCTTTATGTGTATGCGTGCCAAGTCGCTTCAGTCACATCCAACGCTTTGTGACACCATGTACTGTAGCCCGCCAGGCTCCTCTGTCTATGGAATTCTCGAGGCAAGAATTCTGGAGTGTGTTGCCTTGCCCTTCTCTAGAGGATCTTCCTGACCCAGGAATTGAACCAGCATTGGCAGGCGGGTTCTTTATCACTAGTGCCACCTGGGAGGTTTCTGTGTTCCTGTTCATCACCACGTGCCTTACAGCCCCACCTGTAAGGCATTTGCTTTTCTACTCACTGAGTCTGGGCTTGATCACATGACTTATTTTGGCCAAAAGAATGTTAGCAGAAGTGACATTGTGCCAGTCTGATGTAGAAGCCATTAAGTGATGCCACCTATTGCTACCAGCTGTCTTGTTCTTTTCCTTCTACAGTGAAAATAAATAACTCATAAATATAAGTGTTGTTCTTTTGAATTAAGTTGTAAAATGAAGGTGATAAAGCAGAGCTGAATTCCACTCCTGGGCACATAACCAGAGCAAACCATAATTCAAAAAGATAAATGCACCCCAATGTTCATTGCAGTGCTATTTACAATAGCCAGAGCATGGAAGCAACCGGAATGTTTACCAACAGAACAATGGATAAAGAAGATGTGGTATGTTACTCAACCATAAAAATAATAATAATAATGTAATTGGCAGCAACATGGATGGATCTAGAGATTGACATTCTAGTGAAGTAAGTCAGACACTGAAAAATAAATATCGTATGATATTACTTATATGTGGAATCTAAAAAAATTAGGGTATGGATGAACTTATTTATCAAACAGAAGTAGAGTCATGATGTAGAAAACAAGCTTATGGTTACCAGGGGATGGGGGGCTGCTGGGATAAATTGGGAGATTGGGACTGACACATAACACATTACTATATATAAAAAAGGTAACTAATAAGAACCTTCTATATAGCACAGGAAACTCTATTGAATACTCTGTAATGGCATATTAGGGAAAAGAATTCAAAATTTAAAAAGAGTGGATATATAACTGATTCATTTTGCTGTATATCTGAAACTAACACAACACTGCAAATCAACTATATTCCTATAAGAACTTTTAAAAAGAGCAGAGCTTAGCAAAGCTTCAATAGCTAAATCAATAGCTGGCAAAATATATTAAAATGTATAGACAAACAACAATCTACAGAGAGACAAATGTCTATTATTATAAATCACTGATGTTTTGTTATGACATCAAGTCTAATTTAAACACAGATTTTTCTACCTATACATTTGGGTGTTACTGAAACATAACTGCCAAAAGATAAACCAGCTGTATTGTTTTACAGTTAATTTTAAAAATTATCTGGATAAAATCAGACTGAAATAGCTGGTCAGCCATCAGATGACTCTGCAAATGGGTCCAAGGAGGAATTTGGGGGAAAGACTTCCAAGGAAAAAATCCAGGGAGATCAGTGGACTGGAAAGCAATACAAGGGAGTTTAACTAGGACCATACTCTCAGGATACAAAGTGCCTGTTATGTTTATATAGCAGTATTTCAGAATCGCTATAAGCCAGTGACTGACGTGTACTACTGAGGCTTATTGTCTCTGTTTCATCTTTTATGTTCTCCGTGGCTCTGTGTGCCCTATGGCCATATGGATACTCACTGTTTTAGTTCAGAAGTCTCTGAATCAAGACACGTAAACACAGTGGAATATATCATGAAATTCTGGTATTGAGATGATACTATAATGGATGAAAGTGTTGAGAGCTCCTTGGAGAGAATGGCAGTCTTTTTGTGTATAAAAAGCAAAAGAGTGATTATTCGTGACCGGGAGTACAAACTACATCACTTTACATTATTATTGCTCATTATTTGCTCTCACTTCTCTAAGATTAGATGGAGTATGTGTATATATATTTAGACATATATGTATCTCTATCCATTGCCATGTTACCTACTGCTCCTTCTGTGGGAGGAGTTACATCCTGAACTCATTACTCATTAGCCAAGTGATTGAAGGTAAAGAATCATGGAGCAAAGTGATAATAGCCACATATGAACTGAACCTTTAAATGAATCTGTTTTGCTACCGGTAATCTCATTCTGCCACAGGAGAAGGGTGGCCCAAGTAGAAACTGCCCTTTATTCTTGGTTCTAGAATGGGAAAACATAGGAAATAGAGTGGTGAACAGAGCCCAGCAGATCTATAGCAGCCAAGGATGACAGAGGCACCCAAATACTATGTGGGTTAAAAATAAATTCTGCTGTTGTAAGCTATTAAGATTTGTGTGCTCTACTGTTACTGCCACAAAATTAACTGATATCCAAGACAATCAAATTCTTAGTACTGATATGCTATCCTCTGTGAATTCAAAGACTATTTACTTAGTAGCCCCAGTGTTGTAAGCACAAGTATAACTCTGTGGATATAAAGGTTTTTAAAAGACATTCTTTTTTATTGCTCATAGTAAACTGGATATTGCTGTAGCAGAGAAACATTTACAATAGAATGTGATAAATGCTCTAATATAATTATATTCTGGTTTGCATTTGTGTGGAGTCAGAAGATCACCTAAATTCCCCTAGACAGAAATACAGAATTGGGGAAGGATTTGCAGAACAAGTAATAACTAACCTGAATCTTGAAAGTAATCAAGGGTTCACTGAAAGGACAAATTGAGGAAATAAATTACAGACATAGGGAAGCACAGGAATGAGAGGGACAAAGAGATATATGTGGTGTTTATAAATCAGTCATAGAAGCCTGGGTTGTTGGTGGGTACTGTGCCAAAAAGTCAGTTAGTGCCAAATTAAAATAGATCTTTCTCATTGTACTAATGAGTTTGTGATTCGCCCAGGAGAATGGATGACTGCAGGATGAAAACTGGATTATAGATTCAGGGAAAAGTAGATTGTAAAAGTACAGGCAAGACACTGAAGTAAGACACTGAAGTAAGACACTGTTACTGGGCAATTAGAGAGAGAGGCTTCCTGCTTGCTTTGGAGGAGAAAGACCGGCAGGAATTTAGTTACACCCTGACACACAAATGTTAGACTTAGGCAAAGAGCAAAGACAACATTGATGTCATTACATTCACCCTGTGAGGATAACCGCAGGCCCAGCCTACTTGTCTATATCGTTCTGGGACACAAAATTTAGAAATCTGCACAGCTGAGCCAAGGTCAAGGTTGAGGAGGAAAGTGACATTGCAGCTTCCCTAAGTCACAATGTGCCTAAGGGTACCACTGGACCCGTATCTACATCCTGTGATCAGCACCAAGTAGAAGTGGCAGATAATTGCCAGGGGTGAGAGTGGATAGAAGGAGGTTAGGAGGAAGACAAAGAGAAAGTTTCTTAACTCCAGATATTGACATCATTTTATCTGACCATTATTTTATCCACACATGCAATGAATGTTCTTCGTAATCTTTTAAGTCTTCACGGTTCATTCTAAATTTGTTTGAACCCAACAGACGATGTGAGGAAGATTCATTATGTCTAGTTCTGGAAGTACGAAATTAGCCAGAAGGCTTGTGCAGTATGAATCATAAGGAAATAAAAAACCCCTGTACCCTAAGCTTTGTGTTAATAAGTTTGAGAAAAGGAGATAGGACATCTGTAAGAATTGGGGGTAAATATTCTGCCAAAGGCTGTAATGGTGGGATGGAATGTTTATCACATAAGGAGAAAGCCTTAAAGCCCTTTTTTAGCAGACAGACATATTCAAAAGTAACGTATGTGTGTGTGTTTGTGTGTGTGTGTGTGTTTTGTGTGTGTGCATGTGTGTAATATATACTATTTCACATAAAAATCAAAAGGAAGAAAGCACCATGAAACTATAACAGTCAAAGAAACAGTGAAGTAACTGTATCATCTCAAGAACTCAAAGCAATATGAAAAATAGTCTAGAAGACATTCTGAGAATAGAAAATCTGTGAGTTCAGGCTTTAAATGTAACAAGATTTTCCCAGGCACTAGAGCTGCTGACAAGAAAGAGCACAAGGTCACATCCCATTTCTTCACTTCTTTTCTGCCACCATCATGGGAGGAAATCTATTGCTGCCATTAATGAAAAATGTGGATCTGTTGACAGGCCCTGCTTTCTTTTCCTTCAATCAACATTTATTTATCTATATATTTTTGCAACTATACATTGCAATCACTAGTACACTGTAATCCTTTATAGTGTGTTCAACTAAAGAACAAACATAGCATAGGTCAGCAGATCTGTCCATGTTTCCATGTTTATAATAATAGCAGTAATAACAAAACTCACAATGTTAAAATTTCAGTAGTAGGGATTTTATTACTGCTTAAACTTTCAAGTAAAGATAAAAGAAATAAATACCACATTCCTTGTTTACAAATTAATCCTTGTCTCTGTCTGTGGAATAGAAGGAATTCTTTTTCTTTTCTAACATTCAGTTGTTTAACGTGACCGGAAAGAGAACTTAAAGAGGTCTTAAAATCAGTTAGACAAAAGAGACAGAAGAGGGAAGACTTGAGAATTCTCAAAGCACAAGGTTATCTTAGGAGGAGAACTGCCAAAAGAATTAGAACATGATAAAAAGAACCAAGGAAGTAAGCAGGGTTTTTTGATAAAGAGACATCTAATTCCATTTGTGAGCAGGAGGTCTGAGCTCCCCAAAGAGAGAGGTGGTAAAGACAGGAGTAGATCAATAAAAGATGTGAGACCTGGGGAGTGGTTAGCACTTTGATTTAGGGGATGGTTTTAACTCAGAAAGTTTGTGAGATAAATATAATATTATCTGCATAAGGCAAATGTGTGGAAGAAATCAGAGCCCCATGACAAAGACTGGTACTGAAAACTTGAAAATTTCTGAGGATAAAACTAAAGGATGTTCACAGATGATCCCTAGAACCTCAAAACAAGAACCACAGAAAAAGTATTTAATTGCACACATTTTACAGAAGGGCAGGGGGTAAACTCTGCCTAGTTGACCCAGATTTGCCTGTATATAAACAGAATGTGGAATTTCTTACAAAATCAGATTTCATTTTTAGAAATCAAATGAGATTAGGGAAATAGCAGAAAAAATGGATGGAAGGATCTGATACAAAGATGAACAAGTCTGTAGTAACAAGTTTTCTTTTTCCAAGTGTGCATCTCATTTTCTGCTTCATATCCAGGGCTCTATGACAGTAAACACCTTCTGAACTGAGTTTTTTTTTTTTTTTTTGGCTTTGCCTGTCAATTACTTTCTATAGCAGCTACTTGTTCTCTTAGCTTCCAGAATAACATTTACGATTCACGAGTCTGGAGGTTAAGGAAGCAAGTTCTGGTCCGCATGCCATAAATTAATGCTGTCTGTATAAAATTCATTACCCTGCTTTCACATACTGGAAAGGAATAATAATAGTTAAAAAAGAATTGCCATCATTGTCTGTGTCCTTTGCTGGCTGAGGCTGATGCGTAACAGCAGGTGCTTTAGAAAGAAATGCTGTTGGCACTTGTAAAGGCTGGCCAGTCACGGCTCCGTCCTTTTTGCTTAAGGAAACAACATACTTTCCTGTGATGCTGCACTGTCAGGAGGGATTTTTGCAGAATAGCCTAGACAAAGTGGCACAACATGAAAATGATTTCAAAACCAGGAGACACTACAGAATGCGAGAATACCACTGGTCAACGATCACATGAGAAGGGTCTGTTTAATGATCTATTCTTGAGTAAACCTCTCTGCCTTTAGTTAGTTCCACTTATTAGAGATATGATAGGATATGTTTAAACAGCCACAAAGCTCTGTATATGTGCAAATCAGAGCACATCTCTGGACATTACAGTGAAATACTCAGGATTAAGTGTAGGATTTTATTTAATCAGATGGGTATTTAAAAATGTTACTGTCATGTACAAAGCCATTTCCAGAAAGCATAGTCATAACTGATATTTCTTTAGGTCCTTACAAAGTGCTTTTACTTGAGTACTTTGATTTGATCCTCAAACAGGCATAAGGAACCATAGTGCATTTCCAATGTTCCCAAGGAACAAAATGAAGCTTAGAGAGGTAAGACTTCTGCCTAAAGTTATATACGCAGTAACGAGCAGCGCTGATCTCAGCCCAGCCATATGAAAGTTGTCTAGACTTCAATATGTTATGTCCCAGTGTTTTGAGATATTTCCAAGAAAATCTAGAATGGTGTGTAGGGAGTGGGGAGTGAGGCTGATATCTGTTGCATCCAAAGAAGTACCTGTGTCTGCACTCATCCTCACCCAGTCCTCTACGTCTCAGAAAATCTGAACAAAGCTGCATGCACTCATCGTTTCATCCCCTGAACACAGAGAAGTCTCCTGTACACAGAAGTTGAACAAGCACACCTACGGTTTCCAGTTCTGCACATAGGAAGCTTGGAAGTCACCAACCATCCTTATTAGTGAAAAGCCAAACAGACTGAAAAATCAACAAGTCTCTTGGATACATAAAAGAGGGGCAGCACATAACAAATTGCTACTCCCAAGACTAGAGAGACCAGCGGGCACATGTAGGAATCTGTGGCTTCCTTGTGAAAACCTGAGCTCTAACTGACAAAGTACTGGAGGCACCAGGTGGACAAGTTTGAGAGTTAAAAACTCCAAGGAGACTCAGTCCTAGGAGCCCCAAAACACTGTGAGATTTATCTCCAGGAGCTTGGCCAGGTTCCCAGTGTACTAATCTGAGAAAAAATTTCCTCGTGTTTCTAACAGGGGAAGGGTAAAGAAACCATTTTAAAATAAATCAGAGCACTATATTCTTCTTTATTTGGGGGATGTAGGGGAATGGGGCTTCTAATTTTATTTTACTTTTTAAACTAAAAAAAATTATCAGGGTATAGTTGCTTTATAATGTTCTGTTATTTTCTGCTGTACAGCAAAGTGAATCAGCTACACACACACACACACACCCCCATATATATCTTCTTTTTTGGATTTCCTTCCCATTTAGGTCACCACAGAGCACTGAGTAGAGGTTCCTGTGCTATACAGTAGGTTCTCATTAATTATCTATTTTATACATAGTGTATATATGTCTACCCCAATTTCCCAATTCATCTCACCCTCTCTTTCCCCTCTTGGTGTCCATACATGTATTCTCTATGTCTGTGTCTCTATTTATACTTTGCAAATAGGTTAATTGGTACCATTTTTCTAGGTTCCACATATACTCATTAATATATCATACCTGTTTTTGTCTTTCTGACTTAACTTCACTCTGTAACAATCTTTAGGCCCATCCACATCTCTGCAAATGACACAGTTTTGTTCATTTTTATGGCTGAGTAATACTCCATTGTATATATGGGCCACATTCTTCTTAACAGGGCCTGCCTTCAGCTGAAGCTATCAACCTGCTGGAGAGTTACTTGAGTCTAACTGTCTGGTGGTGGGGGGTAGAGGTCACCCAACTTCAGCTCACTCTGGTCATCCTGTTGCACCTAAGAGGAGGAGAAAAAAATCAGGAAACACTTGTGAAGTTCACAGTCCAGAGGTATATGATCACTAAAAGACTGAATTAATCATTGGCTACAGAGGGTTTTTGGAGAAGGCAATGGCCCCCCACTCCAGTACTCTTGCCTGGAAAATCCCGTGGACGGAGGAGCCTGGCAGGCTGCAGTCCATAGGATTGCTGAGAGTTGGACACAACTCAGTGACTTCACTTTCACTTTTCACTTACATGCATTGGAGAAGGAAATGACAACTCACTCGTGTTCTTGCCTGGAGAATCCCAGGGACGGGGGGGCCTGGTGGGCTGCCATCTATGGGGTCGCACAGAGTCGGACACGACTGAAGCGACTTAGCAGCAGCAGCAGCAGCAACAGAGGGTTTTACCTCCCCACAAACCTCACCATCATATCACTAAAGGTCTATTAAAGGCAATTTATTTTAACTCACTACATCATGTTTTCCTATTAAGAAAAAACTGCAAAGTATGGTAAAAGGCAAAAACCACACGGCAGAGATGTGGGAATGATGTGATCAGGAATTTAGTGGACATGAGTTTGACCAAACTCTGGGAGATGGTGAAGGACAGGGAAACCTAGCGTGCTGCAGTCATGGGGTCACAAAGTCTCGGACACGACTGAATGACTGAACAACAACAACAAATGATTAAATACACTAAGGGCTCTATTAAGTAGACAGTATGAAAAAGCATTTGGCCAGTAGAAGCAGAGAGAAGGAAAACCTAAGAAAGAACAAAAACAAAATGCTAGAGGTTTAAAAAAAAAAACACTGTAACATAAATTAAAATTATCTTTGATGACTTATTAGACTAGACATGGCTGAGGAAAGAATCTGAGTTTGAGGTTGTGTATGCATGCTGGGACACTCCATTGTTTCCAATTCTTCATGACCGCCATGGACTGCAGCCCGCCAGGCTCCTCTGTCCATGGTGATTCTCCAGGCAAGAATACCGGAGTGAGTTGCCGTGCCCTCCTCCATGGGATTTTCCCAACCCAGGGATCCAACCCAGGTCTCCTGCATTGCAGGCCAATTCTTTATCATCTGAGACACCAGGGAAGCCCAAGAATAGAGTGGGTAGACTGTCCCTTCTCAAGGGGATCTTCACAACCCAGGAACCCAACTGGGGTCTCTTGCATTGCAGATGGATTCTATTCCAGCTGAGCTACCAGGGAAGCCCAAGTTTGAGGATATCACAATACAAATCTCACAAACTGAAAAGCAAAGAAAACAAAGACTGGAAAAAAGAGAATGTCCAAGGACAGTGGGGCAACTACAAAAGGTGTAACCCAAAAGGTGTGACTCCCATCTGTTACTCTGATGGGAGTAACAGAAAGAGAAGAGAGAGAGAAAGGGATTGGAGAAACATTTGAAATAACAATGGCTGAGAATTTCCCCCCAATTAATGTCAGACATCAAACCAGATATTCAGGAAGTTCAGAGAACAACAGGATACTACACCTAGGCATATCATTTTCAAACTAGAGAAAATCAGAGATAAATCCTGAAAGAAGCCCTATGGGGCAAACATCTTACAAACAAAGATAAAGATTCCACATGACTTCTTTTCAGAAACCATGTGAGCAAGAAGAGAATGGCATGAAACAGTTAATGGGTTGAGAAAAAAAGATAGCCTGAAAGTTGTACATTATGTATTTACTCATTAGAAGGACTGATGCTGAAGTTGAATCTCTAATATGATGGCTACCTGATGCAAAAAGCTGACAATAAAAAGACCCTGATGCTGGGAAAGATTGAAGGCAGGAGGAGAAAGGGATGACAGAGGATGAGATGGTTGAATAGCATCACTGACTCTCATGGACATGAGTTTGAGCAAGCTCCAGGAGATGGTGAAGGACAGGAAAGCCTGGCATGCTGCAATCCATGGGGTCGCAAAGAGTCAGACATGACCGAGCAACTGAATGACAAAACTGTTTAATTGAACAGTTCTATGAACAATATGACTTATTTAAAACTATCACTTCCTGAAAAACAGTGAAATTCTATATATTTCAGGGGACTACTGAATCACTGTTCATTCTCCAGGCCCCAGTTCTACCCCCTCTCCATGCCACCAACATCCACCAATGACGGAAAAATTCAAAGAAATCACATTCAGGTTCAAATCACCAATTTAGGACAGGCCTTTCTGTGGCCTGAGAAGTATTGACTTAGTAATCCTTGCTTCCAGAATACTAAAAGTCTGTTAGGAAAACACTTGTAAAAAGAATCAGGGGATATAAGTAAGGATAACAGCATCTTTAGCTTTCATTAGGTTCACAAATGAGGTCTCTGACCTGTGTGTCTTTTCTGTTCATAAACAAAGCAATTGAAGTTTCTAATATCATGTGGAAATAAAGTTTTAAATCTGGGTGAAATTGTATTCCACTTTTGTCTTTGTTACACAAGTTGGTTAACATTTTAATAGTTTTCCATAAATCTTTAGTGTTAATTTTTTTTTTTCACTTGAAATGTCACCACCAACAAATGAGAATTTCCATGTCATTATTAGAGCTAGGCACCTAACGATACAGGAGCCTTAACAGCATCAGACAAGAATGAATTGTTATGATTATTTATATTTATCATCTCAAACTCCCCAAATTCTACTTTTTACCCTTTAATCTAGATTAGATCACTCTATAGTCCCTTGGTGTTTATAAGGTACATAAATGTGTGTATGTATATAGGGGTAAAGGATCACACATAATGAACCTGTTAAAATTAATATTCTTTTAATTATCATTAATGATTCATCTTCAACTTTCTAGTCCAAATTTCAAAAGATGAGTAATTTAATATAGTGTGTTAAACCATTAAATACATCTTATGCAATCTACAGCAATTATTCTTCCTGAAAGCCTAATTTCTCATTAAATCTTAAAACCACACAAGGAGTACAGTTAGAATATTGCTATGTTTATAGCATATTGATTCAACATTCCATCTCTATGGGAAATACATAAATGTATAAAAAGTGACCAAAACATCAATACATTCCCAATATAACAAGTAAATCTGAAGACACTTTATGGTTTTTAAATAACCACAGGGGAGCATAGCTCAAATGAAGAAACTTCTTTTTTTCACTTTGAACATGTTTTAGTGGTTCCCTCTTACCGAAATAAGTCTTTCTCCTTCACAGATTTCCACTCAAATTCTAAGGCCCATTTTGAATGTCATTTTCCCGAGAAAACATTTTTCAATTGTTTTACACAAAATTAGTCCTCCCCTTAGTTTTTGTGAACACAAGCTAATAGTATTTCAAAATACACAGCAGCCACTAGAGTGATGTGTGAAGAAGAAACTCTACATCCTACTTATCTTTCACATAACGGATCTCCAGACACTCAATGCAAAATGAACATTTGGTGAATAAACATAAAGAAGGAAAAGTGGAAGGATTCTTCTTTTTAAAAAATGAATTATATATGAGGCACCAGGCTAGGCATCATGGATATATAGATCTTGCCCTCATAGCTGGCAGACTGTTGGTAGAATTCTTATTCAGGAGCCCCTGTATATACCTTTCTATATCTTCAAAATTTCTGTCTAAGAACTTGGGAGAATAATTTAAAAATATTTTTATTGAATTCTATTTTTAGGTCAAACACCATATATGTTACTTCCTTAATCTCATAAGTAGCTGTGATATGCTGTCTACATATGCTGACTTCTCTTTTCTGTACCTCATTCTCTCCCTAATTGTAAGCTATAGGGCCCAACAGGACCATAATATTCTCCATCTGCATCTTCCCTTCCTACTTTTTTATTTAACAGTAACCATAATCAATAACCTTTCTAGTTATGGGAGTAGTAATTGCCAAGTATAAATGATATTTTTTCACTCTATTTTCTCCAATATCTCTGTTGCTCATAACTCCTGCTTACCTCTACTATACTCATTTTTCAGGTCACAATATAACTATTTTAAAAATTTATTTAGCTAACCTTTTCTGACCACTTCTTACAACCCAAACCCCTTGTTTCAGGTTGTGTACATTGTGGCAATTTAATCTAATAAAATCTTATTAAGAATACTTGCTTTTATTCCAAAAATTGTCTCCATAGTCTATTAGGAGGGGAAACTAAGCTTTGGAGAAGTTAAAGAACTTTCCCAGATTCAAACAACTGGTAACCAGAGTGATTGAGATTCCAACCTAAATCTATATGATCCCAAATCTTCTATTTATATCCTTAACAACTGGATTATATACCCACAGACCACTCCTTCTCTTGTCTCTGATTACCGTCATCCTTTTTTTGGTGAAATTAAATTTGGTGTATCCTTGGGTTTGCTATAATAATGCTGTACATACTTTCCCCACATTCTTGTCACATCCTCTTTCACTCTTATGTAAAATGTCTCTACCATTAGAGGACACTTCTCCAGCTTATCCTACTTTCTCTGAGAACTCTCCATCAGCTGAGGTTTCTGCTGAAGGGATAGACATGTCCTCCATCTAAGTATAAATGCCTCTGCCTTTTATAAACAGATGGTTTAAAAAAGGATGAACAGCTTTCCTAGTCTGTGCCAAGAATGTGTTTCTGTAACATAAGTGACTTGGACATTAACAGCAAGATAGAACCATGAGTCATGGTGTGTCAAAGAGACAGAGTAACCACAGTTCCTGAATTACCAGATCATGGATCAGGTCATTTAACAGGGTTGGGTGATACATGTTCCCTGCCTGCTAAGAGGTAAACCTGTGAATTCCTTTTTATGTTTCAGCTTGTTTTTGTCCTTTGCAGGCAGCAATCGCTATGAGAGAAAGAATTTAATTGTAAGCATCAAGAATTTGGAAGTGAGACCTCAAAGAGCAGAGTGCAGTTTTCCAAGTCCTGGGAAATAAATATAGCCCCACTATGTAATAAAGCACTAATCAACTAATTAACCTGTCCCCTGAAATTTTTTGATTATAGATCATTTGTCACATGAAGTTGATGTTGGGTGAGAAGCAAATGCAATTGCTGCTTAATTCATAAGAAAAGAGGAAAAATCTGTCTAATATTGGGCAGCTTAAACAGAAATGAGAATGAGAAATGTATCCATATCCTAATGGAAAAAAAAAAAAAAAAAGATATTGTGGGGACCAAAGTGATGCTTCTTCAGAAATCAATCATTCCCCATTGTGGGTGTCTTATTGTTTGACCTATATTTATATGGTCTCTTGATTCCCAAGTAGGATCATCCTGGCAAATTAAATAGGAGAAGACCTCAGGAACTATAGGAACACATTTGCCTGGATTCTTCTAATGTGAATCCTGTGTGAAAGCTCCCTGCAGGTGTAACTTTGTAAAGCTTAATTAGTGTCGCTGTGTGACAGGGGACATGGGGCGATAAGCTAAAGCATATTATGGGGAAAAAAGTAGCTGCAGCCCCACTCCCTCAGAACACTGTAAGCCACCAGTGGCCTTGGGCAAAAGGAGACACCAGGTAGGAGTGCGGGAAGCCACATGGTTGCTAAGCAATGAAGCTTTCCATTTTGGTCATCCTAGAACTGTTACTTGCAAGGCAGCCAGATTAGAGAGTGATTCATGGGTAGATCTGACCAAGAAAACAAAACAAAACTGGAATGGATAGAGTTCATGGAATGTTCCAGAGGGAAATTTTAGCTAAAATAATGTAAACACACATATACACACAAACTCAAGTTTAGCAGACACCAGCATGTGCTTGATTCTATTCAAATGAAGCAAAGCACCTCATCTCTTTAATTAACAAAAAAAGTCTAAAGACAATTATAATTCAGCAAGCCTTTATAACTGCACAGTCTCTCTCCAGAGCTTCCTTCAGAGGGATTTGGAAGCAAGGGATACAAGGTCAGCCTTGCTTATAAACAACTCACTAAGCCTTCAGATTTGCTAAACAAGAATATTCTCCTTGCAGGTTTCAGACAGTTCGCTAAGCTGAAGCTCAGGCAAGTTCTGCCCCAAAGATGTCTTCCTGGTGCCAACAAATTTTAGTTCTATGACTTTGAGAAAGTCACTTTGTCATTCATATTCCATGAGAATATGAGTATCATCTCCCACATGAGATATCTGTAAAGTGGATTAACAGATATACAGCTCTTTGAGGCTTCCCTTGTGGATAAGCTGGTAAAGAATCTGCCTGCAATACGGGAGACCTAGGTTCAATCCCTTAGTTGGGAAGAGCCCCTGGAGAAGGGAAAGGCTACCCACTCCAGTATTCTGGCCTGGAGAATTCCATGGACTGTAAAATCCATGGGGTCGCAAAGAGTTGGACATGACTGAGTGACTTTCACTTCACTTCACTTCACCTCACCTCACAGCTCTTTGAAGAGTCCTGGCTATATTATTCATCGTTGTTGTTGTTCAGTCACTACATCATGTCCAACTCTTTGTGACCCCATGGACTGCAGAACACCAGGCTCCCCTGTCCTTCATTATCTTCTGGAGTTTGCTCAAATTCATGTCCATTGAGTCAGTGATGCTATCTGACTATCTCATCCTCTGCCGCACCCCTCCTACTTTTGACTTCAACATTTTTCCCAGTATCAGGGTTTTTTTCAATGAGTTGGCTCTTTGTATCAGGCTCTTTGGAGCTTCAGCTTCAGCATCAGTCCTTCTAATGAATATTTAGGGTTGATTTCCTTTAGGGTTGACTGGTTTGATCTCCTTGCTATCCGAGGGACTCTCAACAGTCTTCTCCAGCACCACAATTCAAAAGCGTCAATTCTTCAGCGCTCACCCTTCTTTATGGTCCAGCTTTCACATCCATACATGACTACTGGGAAAACCACAGCTTTGACTAGACAACTAGACCTTCAGCAAAGTGATGTCTCTGCTTTTTGATATGCTGTCTAGGTTTGTCATAGCTTTCCTTCTAAGGAGTGATCATCTTTTAATTTATGGTTGCAGTCACTGTCTGCAGTGATTTTGGAACCCAAGAAAATAAAATCTGTCACTGTTTCCACTTTTCCCCCTTCTATTTGCCATGAAGTGATGCAACCAGATGCCATGATCTTAGTCTTTTTTTTTTTTTTTTTCAAATGTTGAGTTTTAACCCAGCTTGTTTACTCTCCTCGTTAGCTCTGATGGACTCTCTCTTCAAAATGCAGAAACAAGGCACAGAGGTGTGAAATAACAGACACAAGGTTATATGTCAGTAAATGGTCAAGTTGGAAATTAAAAGCAGGCAAATCTGATTCCAGAACTTATTTTCTTAACAACTGTTCATACCATGTAATCATACTGCATTTCTATGTCCCAAATTGTATATCTGTAGCTGGTGGGTGATTATTTTTTCTCACGTAGCACAAATCTTGAAGGATAATGAGAAGAAAGCACCTGGGCTGTTCTTGCAGATGCGAGTCGAATAAACAGCTAGAGAGAATGTTACTTTGCAATTGGGATGCAATATGTGACGTGGTCCTACACTACCTTCCACAGAGGGCAGAGTGAGTACCATTGTAGTTGAAATAGTAAGGGCTCAATCACATCAGCTGAGGCTAATTTAAATTTTAGTCAATGGGAAAAATATGTCTAGACAAATAGACTACAGTGAAAAAAACTAGAAGTGTCCTCATTTTTCTCTACCATTTCACTTATCTATTTTTAAAAAACGGGAGGATTTATAACCCAGCTATATCCATTTCTCACCATACAAATGGGAGAGACATGACACATAGAGGCATAAAAGTATTCAAATAAAGAAACGAAGACAAGGGTCACTGTTTTGCTGTCCCAAGAGAGAAATAATCATATTCAAAATTTCTAGTTCTGAAGCTGACTCTTATCCCTTGTTCTTGGAATCTATTGTATTCACTTTATATTGTTCAATGAATTTTGTGCTTCATTTAATCTAGCTTTTTGTCCACCATACACTCCTCTAGTGATCATCTTAGAAAAAAATCCCATGCTCACCCTTAAGCAGAGACTGTATTAGCTTCTGTCTCACTTTCTCAGTCCACTTCTGTATCACACAGGCAACTTCAGCTCAACGTGATCAAAACTGAATCTGCCGAAATTTAGTTAAAAATTCAAAGAGTAGGTCCTGGGGGCAGACTGCCTAGGCTGCGCACTGGCTGTGCTGTTGTGTGACTTTCAAATTGTGGGATTTTGTCTTTCTTAAGCTCTCTGTGCCTCAGTCTCATATCTGTAAAATAGACCCCAGCAGTGCCCATTTCAGGTGCTTTGTGTAGGGTTTAAATGAGATAATACTTAGAACAATGACTGGTACATTGTAGAAGCAAAGTAAATGTCAGTTATTCTCTGTCAGACACAACTGAGCAACTGAATACACATACATACACACATTAGTTCTTATCTATCTCCCTCCTACATTCTCTGTTTACATTATAGATCCAGTAATTCAATACAGAAATGTAAAAATTATCTTTCGAATATCCCTCTTCCTCATGCCCTTGTACACAATCACATTCTGCTGTATTTAATACCCAAATACTCTCAAATCTGTTTCCTCATTTCTTCCCCTCCCTTACTTATAAGGATTCCATGGTGGCACAGATGGTAAAGAATCTGCCTGCGATGCAGGAGACCTGGGTTTGATCCCTGAGTCAGGAAGATTCTCTGGAGAAGGGAACAGACATCCACTCCAATATTCTTGCCTGGAGAATTCCATGGACAGAAGAGCCTGATGGACAGTCCATGGAGTCACAAAGACGTGGACACAACTGAGCTACTTCCCTTACTTCTTGAGTTCATATTTATTCTACCTGGATGTGGTTTCTCTATACATATTTTCAGTAACATCACTTATATGGTATATATCTGAGTACCTTCTCCTTTTTAATAAGTATTTACTATTCCGTCAATGTATCATCAAAAATTTCTATTTTAAGACTTTTAGGAAAATCACAGTTTTTAAAAATACAGAAGTGACTTGAATATCCTTGTACATCAGCTCCATTATTTGAGTAAAAATCTGAAGAACAGTTTTAGATGTAAAGCTAAAAGTATTGTACAGATGAATTTCTGTTAAGTGATGCCAAATTACTCTCCGAAAGTATTCACCATTTTACATTCTCATCAACAAAGGATGAGAACACAACTGTACCTCCAAAGCATATTGCAAGGTGTCAACAAGGATATTCATAGAACTGATATTTATTGTCCTAATTAAAATGTTTTTATATGCCTGTTTTAATTTTTATGAAATTACCATTTTTCTATCTGTTTTATTACTTTTATTATTAATTTGCATAATTGCTTATACATATTTGAATACTTTGTGATATGTGTATTGCAAGACTTTTATCCTATTGTTGTCTTTATCTCTGTTACTTTTTATGACATGAGGGGTTCCCCCTGGCATTGCTTTGCTTCACTTACAGAAGTTATTGTCTTTCTATTTCCATCCTGTTTGTATTGTCTTGATTTTAAACTAAAACCTTTTCCATCATCACTTTCAAAAATTTTTGTCTAGAGATATATTCCTCAGTGCAAGGTATTTTTGTCAAACAAACTCATGAGCACACATACACATGCATATCTCTAATGTGTATGCATGTATTTGTGTATGAAATAAAATTATACATATATATATATAACTAATTTAACTCATTGGAAACATATTTTTATATGTTGTGATATTTCCTTATTTTGGTTCACTAATCTTTTCATGAATATCTGTTTTAATTATTATACCTTTATGGTGCATTTCACTTGTGGAAGAATATGCTGCCTTATCAATCTTCTGTTTCAAAACTCTATTAGCTACCATTAAAGGTTTTCTAAATATCTTAAGATTTTTCCTTGGAAATTTTTATTGAAAGTACAGGTCATTTATCGCTCAATATAAGAAGAAACAATATGTTGAAACTGTTAAAGATTCTATCAGGACCACAACATCTCTTTTTCATTCTTAGAAATTAGAGAGATCAGTTCAATTCAGTTCTGTCACTCAGTTATGTCTGACTCTTGCGACCCCATGGACTGCAGCATGTCAGGCCTCCCTGTCCATCACCAACTCCCAGAGTTTATTCAAACTCGTGTCCATTGAGTCAGTGATGCCATCCAACCATCTCATCCTCTGTCGTCCCCTTCTCCTTCTGCCTTCAATCTTTCCAAACATCAGGACCTTTTCCAATGAGTCAGTTCTTCACATCAGGTGGCCAAAATATTGGAGTTTCAGCTTCAGCATCAGTCCTTCCAATGAATATTCAGGACTGATTTACTTTAGGAATGACTGATTGGATCTCCTTGAAGTCCAAGGGACTCTCAAGAGTCTTCTCCATCACCACAGTTCAAAAGCATCAATTCTTCAGTGCTCAGCTTTCTTTATAGTCCAATTCTTACAACCATACATGACTACTGAAAAAACCATAGCTTTGACTAGATGGAACTTTGTAGGTAAAGTTATGTTTCTGCTTTTTAATATGCTGTCTAGGTTGGTTATAGCTTTTCTTCCAAGGAGCAAGTGTCTTCTAATTTCATGACCGAAGTCACCATCTGCAGTGATTTTGGAGCCACCCAAAAAAAGTCTCTCACAGTTTCCATTGTTTCCCCATCTATCTGCCATAAAGGGATGGGACCAGATGCCATGATTTTAGTTTTCTGAATGTAGAGTTTTAAGCCTACTTTTTCACTCTCCTCTTTCACTTTCATCAAGAGGCTTTTTAGTTCTTCTTCACTTTCTGTCATAAGGGTGGTATTATCTGCATATCTGATGTTATTGATATTTCTCCCGGCAATCCTGATTTCAGCTTGTGCTTCACCCAGCCTCGCATTTTTCATGATGTACACTGCATAGAGGTTAAATAACCAGGGTGACAATATACAGCCTTGATGTACTTCTTTCCCGATTTGGAACCAGTCTGTTTCATGTCCAATTCTAACTGTTGCTTCTTGACCTGCATTCAGATTTCAGATTTCTCAGGAGGCAGGTAAGGTGGTCTGGTATTCCTGTCTCTAAGAATTTTCCATGGTTTATTGTGATCCACACAGTCAAAGGTTTCAGCATAGTCAATAAAGCAGAAGTAGATGTCTCTCTGGAATTCCCTTGCTTTTTTGATGATCCAAAAGATGTTGACAATTTGATCTCTGGTTCTTCTGCCTTTTCTAAATCCAGCTTGAACATCTGGAAGTTCACGGTTCACGTACTGTTAAAGGCTGGCTTGTGAAATTTTGAGCATTACTTTGCTAGTGTGTGAGATGAGTGCAGTTGTGTGGTAGTTTGAACATTTTTGGCATTGCCTTTTTGGGATTGGAATGAAAATGGAATTTTCCAGGTCTGTGGCCACTGCTGAATTTTCCAAATTTGCTGGCATATTGACTGCAGCACTTTGACAGCATCGTCTTTCAGGATTTGGAATAGCTCAACTGGAATTCCATCACCTCCACTAGCTTTGTTTGTAGTGATGCTTCCAATTAGCTGCTCCTGCTGCTAGTTGCTTCAGTCATCTCCGACTCTGTGTGACCCTATAGACGGCAGCCCACCTGGCTCCTCCGCCCCAGTATTCCAGGCAAGAATACTGGAGTGGGTTGCTATTTCCTTCTCCAATGCATGCATGTATGCTAAGTTGCTTCAGTTGTGTTCGACTCTGTGCAACCCTATGGACAGCAGCCCACCAGGCTCCTCTGTCCACAGGATTCTCTAAAGGCTCACTTAACTTCATACTCCAACATGTCTGGCTCTAGGTGAGTGATCACATGATCATGATTATCTGGGCCATGATGATCTTTTATATTCTTGTCACTTCTTCTTAATACCTTTGGCTTCTGTTAGGTCCATACCCTTTCTGGCCTTTATTGTGCGTATCTTTGTATTAAATGTTCTCTTGGTATCTCTAATTTTCTTGAAGAGGTGTCTAGTCTTTCCCATTCTGTTATTTTCCTCTATTTGTTTGCACTGATCACTGAGGAAGGCTTTCCTATCTATTTGTTGTTCTTTGGAACTTTGCATACAAATGGGTATATCTTTCATTTTCTCCTTTGCCTTCAGCTTCTCTTCTTTCTCAGCTACTTGTAAGGCCTCCTCAGACAACCATTTTGCCTTTCTTTTTCTTGTGTGTGGTTTGATCCTGTACAATGTCATGAACCTCTGTCCATAGTTCTTCAGGCACTCTATCAGTTCGAATCCCTTGAATCTATTTGTCACTTCCACTGTATAATAGTAAGGGATTTGATTCATGTCATACCTGGATGGTCTAGTGGTTTTCCCTATTTTTTTCAATTTAAGTCTGAATTTGGCAGTAAGGAGTTCATGATAGCCTATATCAAAAAATATACAAACAATAAATGCTTGATAAGATATGGAGAAAAGTGAACCTTCCTACACTGTTGGGGGGAATATAAATTAGTACATCCATTATAGAGAACTGTATGGAGATTCCTTAAGAAAACTAAAAAGAGAAGAAACATATGATCTAACAACCCCACTCCCTAGCATATATCCAGAGAAAACCATAATTTGCAAGGACACATCCACCCCAATATTCACTGTAGCAGTAGTTATAATTGCCAAAATAATAAAGCACCCTAAATTTCCATTAGCAGCAAAATGAACAAAGAAGATATGGTACATGTGTACAATGGAATATTAGTCAGCCATAAAAATGAAATAAGGGCATTTGCAGCAACATACCTAGATCTAGAAATTGTCATACTGAGTGAAGTAAGTCAGACAGAGAAATATCATTTCACTTACATGTGCAATCTAAACCCCAATGTTCATCGCAGCCCTGTTTATAATAGCCAGGACATGGAAGCAACCTAGATGTCCATTAGCAGATGAATGGATAAGAAAGCTGTGGTACATATACACAATGGAGTATTAGTCAACCATTAAAAAGAATACATTTGAATCGGTTCTAATGAGGTGGATGAAACTGGAGCCAATTATACAGAGTGAAGTAAGCCAGAAAGAAAAACACCAATACAGTATACTAACACATATGTATGGAATTTAGAAAGATGATAACGATAACCCTGTATGCGAGACAGCAAAAGAGGCACAGATGTATAGAACAGTCTTTTGGACTCTGTGGGAGAGGGAGAGGGTGGGATGATTTGGGAGAATGGCATTAAAACATGTATAATATCATATAAGAAATGAATCTCCAGTCCAGGTTTGATGCAGGATACAGGAAGCTTGGGGCTGGTGCACTGGGATGACCCAGAGGGATGGTATGGAGAGGGAGGTGGGAGGGGAGGTTCAGGATTGGGAACACATGTACACTCGTGGCGGATTCATGTTGATGTATGGCAAAACCAATACAATATTGTAAAGTAATTAGCCTCTAATTAAAATAAATAAATTTAATTAAAAAAAAAAGAAAGTTGAAAATTGCAAAGCACATCATCAAAATTTTATTAGGAAATATAAGTGAGGGTGTGTAAACTTCTTTGTAATCAGTAAAAATTACTTATTACCAAATTGTATTTTTTTTTTACCAAATGCTAATAAAATATTGTTTGGAGCTGAAAAAAAAAAGAAAAATTAATAATAAAAGCTAGAATTTCCCAACAACAACAAAAATAAAATAAAATGACGACACAAGTGAACTTATTTAGAATACAGAAACTGACCCACAGAGTTTGAAAACAAATTTATGGTTACTAAAGGGGAAACATGAGGGGGAGGAATGAATTAGGAGTTTTGGATTAACATATACACACTAGAAATAAAATAGATAATCAAAAGGGACCCATTGTATAGCACAGGGAACTCTACTAAATATTCTGTAATAACCTCCACGTGAAAAGTATCTGAAAAAGAATGGTTTTATATATATATATTTATATATATATATATATATAACTAAATCTGTTTCCTGTGCACCTGAAACTAACAAAATGTTATAAATCAACTATACTCACATATAAAATAAAAATTCTTAAGTGCTAATCATTACAGACCTGGAGAAAAATAGCCAAAAAATATATGAAAAGATGCTCAATATCACCAGTCATTGGAGAAATGCAAAACTGATGAACAAGTTCAGATAAGAATCAAATAAATCAAGAGATATTCTGTGTTCATGTATAACAAGATTCAATATTGTCACGATACCAGATCTTTCCAAATTGATCTATAGATTCAATTCAGTCTCAATAAAAATTCTAGCAAGCTATATTATGTATATCAACAGGTTAATTCTAAACTTTAAGGAAATTCAAAAAAAGTGGGAATATATGAATACATATGGCTGATTTGCTTTGCTGTACAGCAGAAACTGACACAGCAGTGTAAAACATCTATACTCCAACAAAAAAAGGAAGAATATCACTACTATAATATCCACTCCTTTGAGAAAAAAGAATCTATTTAATAACAGCACTTCCTTGATTTAAAAAATTAGACAAGTATATTACCAGAAAATAAAATTGCAGATCAATATCCTTCATTGCTAAGAAAACAATTTAGAAACACTCCTGAGTATCCAGTGACACTGATTATCTGAGAGAAAGAGAGATTTAAAATATTAATCCAAATGATCAGGAAATGATCCTATAATGATTTCTCTAGTGCTGGCATTAAAAACAACAAAACAACTGCTTATTGTAGAATAGTACACATAGAAGAAGGTAAACTTCATAAAATATCATGATGTGTTAATCCATGTAACTAATATGAAAGGAAAAAAGTAAAAGCTCACGTGTTCTGCCTCCAATCCTACTCTCCTTCCCATGGTTATTTACGATCTTGACCACTAACAAATTAGAATGGTTCTGCTTTCTTTTGAATTTATAGTAAAAGGAATAATACATGTGTTAACATTGCCTGGCTTTTCTTCTGTTGCCCAATATTGGTTTGATAAGTCACTTTTGCTTCTTTTGTCAAGCTATCGATGATTTACTGTTGTCCAGTGTATTAACTCGGAGAAGGCAATGGCACCCCACTCCAGTACTCTTGCCTGGAAAATCCCATGGACGGAGGAGCCTGGTAAGCTGCAGTCCATGGGGTCACCAAGAGTCAGACACAACTGAATGACTTCACTTTGACTTTTCACTTTCATGCATTGGAGAAGGAAATGGCAACCCACTCCAGTGTTCTTGCCTGGAGAATCTCAGGGATGGTGGAGCCTGGTGGGCTGCTGTCTATGGGGTCGCACAGAGTCGGACACGACTGAAGTGACTTAGCAGCAGCAACAGCAGTGTATTAATTTCTTGGGCTCCAAACTCACTGCAGATGGTGACTGCAGCCATGAAATTAAAAGACTCTGGCTCCTTCAAAGAAAAGCTATGACCAACCTAGACAACATATTAAAAAGCAGAAGACATTACTTTGCCAACAATAGTCTGTCTAGTCAGAGCTATGGTTTTTCCAGTAGTCATGTATGGATGTGAGAGTTAGACTATAAAGAAAGCTGAGTGCCAAAGAATTGATGGTTTTGAACGGTGGTGTTGGATAAGACTCTTGAGAGTCCCTTGGACAACAAGGAGATCCAACCAGTCAATCCTAAAGGAAATCAGTCCTGAATATTCGCTGGAAGGACTGATGTTGAAGTTGAAACTCCAATATTTTGGCCACCTGATGTGAAAAACTGACTCATTGGAAAAGACCCTTATGCTGGGAAAGACTGAAGGCAGGAGGAAAAGGGGACAACAGAGGATAAGATGGTTGAATGGCATCACTAACTCGATAGACATGAGTTTTAGGATGCTCCAGGAGTTGGTGATGGACAGGGAAGCCTGGCATCCCTGAAGTCCATGGGGTCACAAAGAGTTGGTTATGACTGAGCCACTGAACTGAACTGAACTGACTGTATTATTCAATTTTATGAATCTGCTATTATTAATCTATTCACTTGCTTGATAACATGCAATTGTGTTTTTTTTTTTCCAGTTTGAGACCATAATGATTGATGCTGTTACTAAAGTTATTGTATGTATATATGAACATATGTATGAATGAGTGTACAACATACATGCATTTATGTTGAATATAAACCTTGAAGTGTATGTTTCTTAATATACCTTAAAAATGTGTATTTCAGCTATAATGCCAAACAGTTTTAGAAAGCAAATTTTCCAAGTTATACTCCCATCAACTATATTTGGCATTTTCAGCTGCATAAACCTTATCAATATTTGGTACTGTCTGTCTCTTTAATTTTGGTCCCTTTAGCTGCTGATTTAGCTGGTATCTATCTGCACCAATCAAAAAAATTTAAATCGCCTCATGACTAAGACCACAACAGAGAAAGAACTAATTATTTTTCCTTCGTATGCATGAATGTCTCTCTTTTTTTTTTTATATATCAAAGCAAGCAATCTTTCCAAATCTTCAAAAATCACAGTGTAAAGGCAATAAAAGAAACATTATATATTTGACACTACTTAGTATAGCTGTTGTACTTTCAATACAAAAACTGATTTTGACAGAACAAATTTTTACTCTTAGTTCTGAGAGGAGTTATTTTTTCATGTGATGAATTATAGATTTAGAGTTTCTGATTTACCTGCTCTTGAAATATTTTCAGCATTATATTTACATTCCCAACCTTCCTCACCTTCTCTTGTGGAATAGCTACGGGGCTTGTTAAAGAAGCATGCACTTGCATCAACACTCTAATTGGGTTACTCAAATACTAGACGTTTGCTTGTATGAACAATAGAATTATTTCATACCATTAAACATTTACCACATTTACATGGTCTTCCATTTACAAAAACAAAATCAGCTAAAATATGAACATTTAAAAATATAAGCTGTTTCTCTTTCATATGTATGTTTGATGAAAACTTGATACCCTGAACAAAAGCACAATAACACATATTAATTCTCTGTCACTGCTTTATATATATATGAAAGTGAAAGTGGAAGTCACTCAGTCATGTCCGACTCTTTGCAACCCCATGGACTATACAGTTCATGGAACTCTCCAGGCCAGAGTACTGGAGTGGGTAGTAGCCATTCCCCTTCTCCAGGGGATCTTCCCAACCCAGGGATGGAACCAAGATTTCCCATATTGTAGCCAGATTCTTTATATATCTATGTGTGTCTGTATATATATAGATATATACACAATGTTAATTCATTATATACTACTTGCAATGTTAAGTATAATTTTAATATATTTATTTCCCAACATCACCAAGCAATTAATCTAGTTCTTAGTGGACACTGACTCACCATGTCTCACAAATTTAACTCAGTTACACTGTGTAACTGGAGATAGCATTCAATGCCACAGGTTAAATGAACTGGCTATAAACAAGATTTCACAAGTCTGTGCTCGGGTTCTATTAATTTGCTACAGTAGTTCATAGAACTCAGAAACATTTCCTTATGTTTACCAGTTTATTATAAAATATATTACAAAGACTGTGTGCAAAAAGTCAGATGAGGAGGTACATGGAGCAACATCTGGAGGGTCCCAAGTGCAAAATCCTCTGGATCCCAGGAACTGGGGTGCATCACCCTCTCAGCAGTGTACATGTTCACCAGCCTGAAAGCTCATCAACTCCTCTCACTCCAGAGTTTATACAGACCCTAATCTGTAGCACTGCCCCCTTTCCCAGGAATCCATGCATTCCGCTGGTATTTCCAACCCTTTAATCACTTGGCCTTTCTGATGACCAGCCCCCATTGTGCACTTTCTAGGGGCCGCATTTTAACTCACTTTATTAATATAAACTCAGAGCTGCTGGAAATGTGGCTCCTTAGGAGTAAAAAAAGACACACCTGTCACTCAAGAAATTCTGAGCACTTTAGGAGTTTTGTGCTAGGGCAATGGGACAAAGGCCAATATATTTTTTATTATACCACATAAAACATTATTATTTTATCATACTGCACCCAGCGCTCAATGTCAAAAGCCAGTCACTAATATTAATTAATTAAAAAAAATAAAAACTAGAATTCTGAAGTGATGTCATATTTTCCTAAAAACATGAGTTTCCTATTTTCTTCACATTTGGACACTGATATTCACTAGCTTTCTAGATTTTTCCAATGATTCTTTAATTTGCTTTGATATTCTGCAAGTACTGTTCAACTTTCAACTTCTTCTTCATTAGGAATCCTTCCCAAATAGTTACCTTCTATGTGACATATCCAGACTTCAATAATCTTTCTTTTTTTTTGACTGTACATTATTTTTTTTAAATATAAATTTATTTATTTTAATTGGAGGTTAATTACTTAAATGAAACGAATAATCTTTCTTAAAGTCAGTCTCTTTAAGCAATGTTAGCTTCCTAGTCTAACTGAGGCAGTTAGTATTTTTTAACTACAAAAAATGTTACTACATATATCAAAACATGTATCTGTTAAGTTTAAAAGTAGAATGAGATTATAAATATAAATAAATGCATTTAATTAGCAACCAGGTGACAAACCATTTATCACATATCTTAGAAACACACTGTGCTTTTCTTATTAGTACCACTTTTACTCTCTTCCACAGAAATAATCACTCTTTTCTTTTTTTACTAATAAACCTCCCATTTTTTGTTGTAATTGTTATTTATGTATATTTACTGCACACAGCTCATGTGTGTGTATGTTTGTAGAGCATTATATGAATGGGGAATGCAGGAAGAGTTACTGGAAGCTGGAAAGATGAAAATCCATGTAACAAAGTGGTAAAACATTTCATGAAAATAATTGAAAGGACAGATGATATACACATGAATGTCAGAAAAGTTTAGAAAACAGAATTTTAGTGGTATAATGTGCATTGCTTTCAGTTGGCTACATCTGAAAACATTTTACCAGAAAGGGATGAACACAGAAAAGAACTTGCTTGTGTGAATGATGAAATGAAAGAGAATAAGAAGGTCCAGTGATTCAAGGATGTGTATGTTTGGAATAAGCAACAAGAAAAGATACAACTCCAAAAGCCTTTGAACTGTAAATGCTATTAGAACTAAGCTTTGAAATAAAGATCAAATCTAGTCATGTTTTTCACAACTTTGTTCAAAACTCTGTGTGGAATCACATGGTATCTAATAATTTTTTTTTAATTTGAAAGAAAAAGAAATCTTCAAGGAAAAAAGAACTTAGAGTGTGCACCCTCCTTTATAAATATATCTTGGTATGTATCTTGGGATGTGTATGTGTATTTGTGTGTATGTGTATCTTTGTAAATATTTGGTATTTTCTGATTATTTTTCTAATCTCAAGAATATAAAAATAAATAACATTACAGTTTTGATTTGCACTCCCATGACTGAGGGTGACCATCCTGTTATATATTTATAAGGCATTTATTATATACTTTGTGAAATTTCTATTAATTTCTTTAATACACTTTTAAGATTTTATGTCTTAATAATTTTGAATAATTTTATTTTTGGTTACTGTCCTTTGTCAGTTCATATGGATTTACAAACATCAGCCATGAAATTAAAAGACACTTACTCCTTGGAAGGAAAGTTATGACCAACCTAGATAGCATATTCAAAAGCAGAGACATTACTTTACCAACAAAGTTTCGTTTAGTCAAGGCTATGGTTTTTCCTGTGGTCATGTATGGATGTGAGAGTTGGACTGTGAAGAAGGCTGAGTGCCAAAGAATTGATGCTTTTGAACTGTGGTGTTGGAGAAGACTCTTGAGAGTCCCTTGGACTGCAAGGAGATGCAACCAGTCCATTCTGAAGGAGATCAGCCCTGGGATT
>NW_011494911.1:192936-193840 GCF_000754665.1 Bison bison bison | reverse complement strand
CTAAAGCTGAAACTCCAGTACTTTGGCCACCTCATGCGAAGAGTTGACTCATTGGAAAAGACTCTGATGCTGGAAGGGATTGGGGGCAGGAGGAGAAGGGGACGACAGAGGATGAGATGGCTGGATGGCATCACTGACTCGATGGACGTGAGTCTCAGTGAACTCCGGGAGTTGGTGTTGGACAAGGAGGCCTGGTGTGCTGTGATTCATGGGGTCGCATAGAGTCGGACACGACTGAGCGACTGATCTGATCTGATCGTGTGCTATTTATTATGTGTCAAAAATTATGATGTCTAACGTAGAACAAAACCTCTAAAGTTTTATGCTGTTCCCCCGCCTAAGGAATTATCATTTGTCCCAACTTAGTATTGAAAAGCCCAGTACTTCCCCAGTGATGCAGGTCAGAGAGCACGATATTGAAGTAGACAGTGTTTGCACATCGGGTGTAGTGGTTAACTCTCATTCTACAAGCTTTTCTGTCAAGTGACCTTGTCAAACTCTCCTCAGGAAGGACAGCCTATTTTCTCTCTGTTTGAATCTTAGCTAATCCTGTGAGCTAGCCTAACAAAAAACTGAGATGAGATGTCACATTGCTTAATTCTAAAATCGGGCTTTATGTGATCTTCAGATTCTATCTTCATTTGGGAATAGTGCTTCTTGGAACTCAGTCCCTCAACACACTGCAAGGAAACCCAAGTATCTACGCCGACAGGCTCATATGAGGGTAACTTCTTTACCTTCACTAATTTTGATATATATTTCTTGATATATTTTTAGACATACTTACACTTCTTCATGGGAAATAGATGGGGAAACAGTGGAAACAGTGTCAGACTTTATTTTTCTGGGCTCCAAAATCACTGCAGATGGTGACTGCAGCCATGAAATTAAAAGACACTTACTC
>NW_011494911.1:182998-192836 GCF_000754665.1 Bison bison bison | reverse complement strand
GTTATGACCAACCTAGATAGCATATTGAAAAGCAGAGACATTACTTTGTCAACAAAGGTCCGTTTAGTCAAGGCTATGGTTTTTCCAGTGGTCATGTATGGATGTGAGAGCTGGACTGTGAAGAAAGCTGAGTGCCAAAGAATTGATGCCTTTGAACTGTGGTGTTGGAGAAGACTCTTGAGAGTCCCTTGGACTGCAAGGAGATCCAACCAGTCCATTCTAAAGGAGATCAGCCCTGGGATTTCTTTGGAAGGAATGATGCTAAAGCTGAAAGTCCAGTACTTTGGCCACCTCATGCGAAGAGCTGACTCATTGGAAAAGACTCTGATGCTGGGAGGGATTGGGGGCAGGAGGAGAAGGGGACGACAGAGGATGAGATGGCTGGATGGCATCACTGACTTGATGGACGTGAGTCTGAGTGAACTCCGGGAGTTGGTGATGGACAGGGAGGCCTGGTGTGCTGCAATTTATGGGGTTGCAAAGAGTCGGACACAACTGAGCAACTGAACTGAACTGAACTGACACTTCTTCTTCAGAAATGAATACTTTTGATATTTGTTCCAGGATATAAATCTAGTGAGATTATCAAGTTGTTTAAAACAAATAACATTTATATAGAGACTGCATGTTAATGCCATATGTGATCAGTTGCTCTGTTGCATCTGACTCATAACAACACTGTGGATTCAAGCCAGGAAAATGTAGCCCAGGATTTTCTGTTCATGGAATTTTCCAAGCAAGAATACTTGAGTGGGTTGCTATTTCCTACTCCAGGGGATCTTCCCAATCCAGGGATAGAACCCATGTCTCTTCTGTTTTCTGCATTAGCAGAAGGATTCTTTACCATTATCCCACCTGGGAAGTCCTGTTAATAGTTTACCTGTAGATAAATTTGAATATGGATCTATCTTCATTTAAGACTTTATTCATATTTAAATATAATTTTTATAATTATTTCCATAAGTGCCTTATCAATCTTTTACTTAGATTTATTCCTAGATATTTTATATTACCTAGGTAGTTTATATTATCAATCCTATTTTAAGTATTTTTTGTTTTCATTTTCTAACTGCTATTGAAAAAGAGAAATGCATTTGATTTTTTTTTTTTTGCTATATGTATTCTGAATTTATACTTACTTTCTAAACAGCTTAATCATTTATTTCTAGATTTGGGGGAATTTATACTAAAACACTACCATTAAAGTAATTTATTTTCTTTGTCCTAATGCAATGAATATGACCATCGCTATAGTGTTGAAAAGTGGAAAGGATTAGGACCAACACAAGAGGAATATTTTCTAAGTTTCATCATAAATTATGATGCTGCTGCTGCAGGCCTCTTTATAGATAATTCTGACATCTTATACGTCAGTTATTAACAAATATCATAATTTTATCTATAAATATTTCTGCCATGGGTTTGGAATTGAGATAAAACCACATTACATTTCAACTATATTAATAAATTCTTAATAAATGTGTTTTATAATCAGTAAAACAAAATTAATTATGACTGTCTTCCTTTCAAGAATGTGGACCCAGATATATGCATTTCTAAATTGAATGTAATACTGAAATTACAGTAAAAATTTAGAAATGTAAATACATACACTGATAAGTGTAATGACAAGATAACACAGGGTGGAGTATCAACTCCCATCCAGAAAGTTCGGTGAATATTTTTATTTTTTTCACACTAAAAAAATATAAACTGGCTAGTGTTGTATAATGAAAAAATTAGCTCCAGAATAGGAAGCCATATTCATGTATGCAAATACGTTGTAGTTTCTCTGATTTACAGAAAAGGTATACTATATGACATTAAAACAGTAATTAATTTAAGATCTGTTTTAATCAATTATTACATTAATTATAGAAATACTGTATTATTATGGAGATGAACTAAGCCAGTCTGCCCTTACCATATCCCTCTAGAAATGCAAAGGTCTTGAAAGAGAAGTATTTATCCGCAAGTATTTTTCCCCAGGAGAAAATTAGAAAATTTAGCTTCATAAAAGTTAATTACCTTGATGTGGGCTCAGGATCCCAGTGTATGAGAAAACTGCAAAAACTGTTACAATTTTAATCCCCCACAATAATAGTGGAAAAAGGACACACACACACACACACACACATGCACAAACACATACCCCAAATCCAATAAAGAGAGCAATTTTCCAAAGGGAGACAGAGTAAATTGTTCACATGGAGAGCAGTCATAATTACGTGATATAGATTTCCAAATTCTTCCAAGCTAGGAAGCTTGTTCTTTATTCACAAATCCATAGCAATTCCCAAGTTGGCCACACATTAGAATCATCAGGTAACTATAAAATACACCAATACTTGGACTTATCATCAGGGATTCTGAATCAAATAGTCCCAGAGAGGCCTGGCAATCAATCGTTTGAAATCGTCTTGCAGATGATTTCAAGGTACACCCAAGATTGAGAACCACTTGTAGAGTAACTATTCAGACTTTTAAAAAATTTTTTTCAGAGAACTTTGTTTCATATTTGCTGGTACAGCTGTGCTGCCCAAAGATAAACCACAGATTGTTTTATTTGGTTCACTGACCATGCTTCTGAAGCTCCAGAAATAAATCTGAGGCCACTTAGATCTAGCACATGCCTTCCTCTGTTTATTACCACACCACAGTGGCCTTTCTCAGTGATAATGAACAACACCATGCAGCTCTCAGCAAACGGAGCTCATAAGATTGTGTGAAATACAATATTACTGCTGAGTTAAGGGTCCTGAGTTTTACCTAAAGGACTGAATCAGAAGAGGTCCCAGAGGGGAGCCTGTTTTGAGCACTGTAGAAAATTATAAAATTTAGGCATTATTGACTCTTCTCTTTTCCTCCATCAACCTCCAAACGTTTATCATGAAGCTACATCACATCTTGTCCTAAATCTTATCAGTGGGTGATGGATTTGAACAAATCAGAGACTTGTAATCAGCTGGGGTCTGATTTTAAACCTGCAATTAAGGTAAATTCTGGCTCATATGCTCATCTTTTAATCAAAGCCTGATATTTTATAAATTACGTTCATTTGTATCACCCTGCAGCCAGCCTTCTACTTCAGAGAATCATTTGTTTGGGCCAAGTAACTTAAAAATGCACATCTTAAAGCTCATGCACTATTACCTAAAATTATAATTCTTTACTTATTAGTATAAAGGACAATGCAAAAAATGTTCACCAATAACAATAGCCAAGAAGAGAAGGATCAAGACAAATCCCAAAGAAAACTGAAAATTTAAGGGAAACAAAGTCACTTCAGTCATGTCCGACTGTGTACGACCCCATAGATGGCAGCCCAGCAGGCCCCTCCTCCATCCCTGGGATTCTCAAGGCAAGGACACTGGAGTGGGCTGCCATTGCCTTCTCCAATGCATGAAAGTGAAAAGTGAAAGTGAAGTCGCCCACTCGTGTCCGACTCTTAGCGACCCCATGGACTATAGCCCCACCAGGCTCCTCCGTCCATGGGATTTTCCAGGCAAGAGTACTGGAGTGGGGTGCCATTGCCTTCTCTGAAGGGAAACAAAGGACATTGTAAAAAATTACAATTAGAGTAAAAATTCCACATTTTGGTTACCCTCCTAGAGAAATAGCTGCAGACAGACACAAGGAGTCAGACAAAAGCTTTCATTTAATTTTACTTGTAAATATTAGTATATGAAGACAATGCAAATGATCATCAAATTTGAAAAGATTAGATAAATTTAATACAGTAAACTACAAAATACTATGCAGCAATTAGAAAGAATGAGAAAGATATATACGTAGTAGCATGAAAAAATATTAAAAATAGTCTAAATGTGAAAAAAATTCCTAAGCAAAACGTACAAAAGAAGCCTATGTATGTAAAACAAAATACACAACAGTCTCCTCAAAGCTAAATCTTTTTGTATTTTTAGATGCTATTCAGTAAAACAATAATCAGTATATGCTTAATAGAATTACTCTGAATAGGTTCCTGGAAATTTATTGGTATATTTATTACACAGTTTTAATTATTATAAATTAAATGTTAAGTTACAAATTTTTACACACTAGCTCTAGAATCCATTGAATAGGTATCAGGCTATTGTTGTTTTTGCAAAGTCAATTTAATATCTCCCTGTATGTACAGTAACAGTTTTAACCATGATTGTTTACATCTTTCACTCACACACACTCACAATATTTGACTTATGTTCCATCTTGTCAGAATATTCTATTAAGTTGCCACATGTCTGCATCTGTCCCCTCACCTGTGTCATGAGCACACTGAGAGTATGTCTATATTCTTCCTGGGGACTGGAAAGTGAAATGCCCAGTGTTCAGTAAATACTTACTAAAGGACTGTATGAAAGTGTTCAGTAAACAAATTTGTGTGTGTGTGTGAGACCCACATTGCTTAAATCCTGTACAAAACATTCTGTAATCTTTAAATGTAAAAGCTAATTATGGGCATCCCATGGCATCCCGTCCTATCACTCCATGGCAAATAGATGGGGAAACAGTGGAAACAGTGACAGATTTTCTTTTCCTGGGCTCCAAAATCACTGCAGATGGTGACTGCAGCCATGAAATTAAAAGATGCTTGCTCCTTGGAAGAAAAGCTGTGACAAACCTAGACAACATATTAAAAAACAGAGACATTACTTTGCTGACAAGTGTCGATCTAGTCAAAGTTATGGTTTTCCCAGTAGTCATGTACAGATGTGCGAATTGGACCATAAAGAAGGCTGAGCACTTAAGACCTGATGGTTTTAAGCTATAGTGCTGGAGAAGACTCTTGAGAGTCCTTTGGACTGCAAGGAGATCAAACTAGTCAGTCCTAAAGGAAATCAACCCTGAATATTCATTGGATGGACTGAGGCTGAAGCTTAAGCTCCAAGACTTTGGCCACCTGATGCAAAGAGCTAACCCGCTAGAAAAGATTCTGATACTGGGGAAGACTGAAGGCAGGAGGAGAAGGGGACAACAGAGGATGAGATGGTTGGATGGCATCATCGACTCAATTTACATGCATTTGAGCAAACTCTGGGAGATAGTGAAGGACAGGGAAGCCAGGTAAGCCAGGTATGCTGCAGTCCATGGGGTCACAAAGAGTCAAACACCACATAGTAATTAAATAACAACAACAACAGTAAGATACATAGAAAAAACTGATGTTATTTACTTCTCTATCTCAATCTAAATATATTGATATATATTTCCAAGTATATTAACACACTAAAATTAGCAATTATGAGCCTAGTTGATATATTATTTTATATAAATAGTAAATGTATATGCATAGATTTTTAAATGTCATTTTAGTAGTTTCTATTTATTATTATTTCCAAGTTAAATAAGATTCATTTGCCTATCCAATGCCTCTATTTGTTTTAAATACTAAAATGAATCAAAAAAAAATAAAATGAATCAATTTAGACCTTCAGGAATCTCCTGGGTTTTTTTGTTATTTAATTTTACTTATATTTTTTTATTTCAGTTTTATTGAGATATAACTGATTTAACTGTAAGATTCCTAAGTGAATCCTCTTACTGTCTTCTTTTAAAGTTTTCTCCAATAGTATCAGGCAGAGCTTTGGTGTTTTTTGAGTTCCCATCATATGATCCCACTTATATAAGATATTCAGAGTAGTCAACTCATAGAAACAGAAAGTAGAAACATGGTTACCAGGAGCTGGAGAAGAGGGAAATTGTTATTCAATGGGTATCCAGTTTCAGTTATGCATGATGAAAAAGTTCTAGAGATTTGCTGTATGATACTGTGCTTATAATTAAAAACACTTTTCTGTCCACTTACATTTTGTGAAGAGGCTGGATCTCATGTTATGTGTTTTTTACAGACATAAAATCAATAAAACACATTGACTCTCAACAGGCAAGCACTTAACCTTGCCTAAAGGTATTCACATCCATGTTTTAAAATTCTGAGATGATCTCACAAAACCTCCCAGGAAGACAATTCAACCAGCATGGCCAGTTTGAGATCCCTTATGAATACATTTTTTAAAAGATTTCTCATTATCAGTAATTTTGCTCATGTAATAGCTACTGTTATTAGGAAACATAAGGAAATTCGATAACCTTTGATCTACAAATTGCCTGCCACCTGTTCTCAAAATGTGCCTTATGTTCTGTGCTATGTTCGAAGTCCCCTTTAGTAGATACTTTCTCATTTATCCAAATTTTGAACTTCTCACACTGATCTAAACAACTTTTCTTCACTTTTTGAAAATCAAAATCCCTAAGTATGGCTCCTTTTCTTGTCTTTGTTTAATTTGGATATCAAAGTCTGTTAGATTCACAAAATAAATGTGAAACTCTTCTGTTTCTATTTTCTGGAAGATATTAATTATCTG
This sequence comes from Bison bison bison, assembly GCF_000754665.1. NCBI lineage: Eukaryota > Metazoa > Chordata > Mammalia > Artiodactyla > Bovidae > Bison > Bison bison. Next base: position 186,468 of record NW_011494911.1, on the reverse strand, counting down.
TCCTTGAATTAATTTATTGATATAAGGTACTTATAATATTCTCATAATCCTTTTTAATACATGTAATTGCATAACATTTGCTGAAGCCCAAGTAGGGCTGCCCCCAATTATGCCTGGATGGCATATTGGTTATTTTGAATTAAAGTTTCTTCTAAAATCACCAATGCAAGAGAAACACTTTGACTCACTTCTCTGTCTCCCTGAAAGCAAGAAATGAAAATCTCCTGTGAAAGGCACATTTCCTGCATCTGAAGTTAAAAGGACAACTCATCTCCAGAGACAGGAAATTCAGATAAGAAGCCTGTATAATCAAATCCTGTTATTTTTTTAATTTACTACTTAAGCCTAAATTATGTTTAGATGTTTTACTATTTAAGCATCTAAGCCTAAAATTTATATGTCCGGTCAATTCCTTGCAAGTGTATTATTATTTCTTTGTCTAAAAAGTATAAAAGCCGCCTGCTTTGGCCACTTCTTAGGCCCTATTACTTTAAGACTTCCTGTGCAAATTAAAATCTGTTTCTTTTTCTCTTTCAGTTTGTATTGTGTCAATTTTATTGTTAGTCCAGCCACAAGAACTCCTGAGGGGGAAATTTTGTCCACCACTGCAGTTGGTAAACCAACCAAGGAGACTGGCTGGACCCCACTTTCTGCCCTAAGGCAGACTCAGCTGAGAGATCCTGGGGTGTCCAACAAACATCAATAGAAGGTAAGATTTCTTACCATATCAGCCTTCTGGATCTCTGCTTACAAAATCTGGTGGAAAGAAAGTCTCTTTTCGTCCTCTCTCAATTTAGATTATCAGGAGAAAGTATTTGTTGAGCTAGTTTCTTCAGTTCAGTTCAGTAATTCAGTTGTGTCCGACTCTTTGCAACCCCATGAATCGTAGTACGCCAGGACTCCCTGTCCATCACCAACTCCCAGAGTTCACTTAGACTCATGTCCATCGAGTCAGTGATGCCATCCAGCCATCTCATCCTCTGTCGTCCCTTTCTCCTCCTGCCCCCAATCCCTCCCAGCATCAGGGTCTTTTCCAATGAGTCAACTCTTCGCATGAGGTGGCCAAAGTACTGGAGTTTCAGCTTTAGAGTCATTCCTTCCAAAGAAATCCCAGGGCTGATCTCCTTCAGAATGGACTGGTTGGATCTCCTTGCAGTCCAAGGGACTCTCAAGAATCTTTTCGAACACCACAGTTCAAAAGCATCAATTCTTTGGTGCTCAGCTTTCCTCACAGTCCAACTCTCACATCCATACATGACCACAGGAAAAACCATAGCCTTGACTAGACGGACCTTTGTTGGCAAAGTAATATCTGCTTTTTATTTTATTTTTTTTTCTTTCTTTTTTTTTTTATTAAGGTGTTTTGCATTTTTAAGGAGGTTTTATTAATATTTATTTATTTATTTATTTTTATTTTTTATTATTATTTTTTTTTTCGGACTCTATGAATTTGCTTATTCGAGATAGCTCATGCAAGTGGAATCACACAGTATTTGTTCTTTTGTGACTGGGCTTATTCCATTTAGCTATTTTCAAGGTCTATCTATATTGTAATCTGTGTTAGAATTTGCTTCCTTTTTATTTTATTTTGTTTTTTATGTTAATAAACTTCTGTTTGATTTTGTCCTGCTATTCTGTCATTTCTTACAGAGATCCTCAGCTAAGAACTCAGAAGGGTAAAGGGAAATAAGCCTCTATGTCACCCTAAGTCAGCTTCAATAATTGCCATAGTGAGCAGTCTCTTTTTTTTTTTGGGATGAAATGTCCTATAGCTATCAATTAGGTCTAACTGGTTTATTGTATCATTTAAAGTTTGTGTTTCCTTGTTAATTTTCTGTTTAGTTGATCTATCCATAGGTGTGAGTGGGGTATTAAAGTCTCCCACTATTATTGTGTTATTGTTAATTTCTCCTTTCATACTTGTTAGCATTTGTCTTACATACTGCGGTGCTCCCGTGTTGGGTGCATATATATTTATAATTGTTATATCTTCTTCTTGGATTGATCCTTTGATCATTATGTAGTGACCTTCTTTGTCTCTTTTCACAGCCTTTGTTTTAAAGTCTAATTTATCTGATACGAGTATTGTGACTCCTGCTTTCTTTTGGTCCCTATTTGCATGGAAAATCTTTTTCCAGCCCTTCACTTTCAGTCTGTATGTGTCCCCTGTTTTGAGGTGGGTCTCTTGTAGACAACATATGTAGGGGTCTTGTTTTTGTATCCATTCAGCCAGTCTATGTCTTTTGGTTGGGGCATTCAACCCATTTACGTTTAAGGTAATTACTGATAAGTATGATCCCGTTGCCATTTACTTTATTGTTTTGGGTTCGAGTTTATACACCATTTTTGTGTTTCCTGTCCAGAGAATATCCTTTAGTATTTGTTGGAGAGCTGGTTTGGTGGTGCAGAATTCTCTCAGCTTTTGCTTGTCTGAAAAGCTTTTGATTTCTCCTTCATACTTGAATGAGATCCTTGCTGGGTACAATAATCTGGGCTGTAGGTTATTTTCTTTCATCATTTTAAGTATGTCTTGCCATTCCCTCCTGGCTTGAAGAGTTTCTATTGAAAGATCAGCTGTTATCCTTATGGGAATTCCCTTGTGTGTTATTTGTTGTTTTTCCCTTGCTGCTTTTAATATTTGTTCTTTGTGTTTGATCTTTGTTAATTTGATTAATATGTGTCTTGGGGTGTTTCTCCTTGGGTTTATCCTGTTTGGGACTCTCTGGGTTTCTTGGACTTGGGTGATTATTTCCTTCCCCATTTTAGGGAAGTTTTCAACTATTATCTCCTCAAGTATTTTCTCATGGTCTTTCTTTTTGTCTTCTTCTTCTGGAACCCCTATGATTCGAATGTTGTAGTGTTTAATATTGTCCTGGAGGTCTCTGAGATTGTCCTCATTTCTTTTAATTCGTTTTTCTTTTATCCTCTCTGATTCATTTATTTCTACCATTCTATCTTCTAATTCACTAATCCTATCTTCTGCCTCTGTTATTCTACTATTTGTTGCCTCCAGAGTGTTTTTAATTTCATTTATTGCATTATTCATTATATATTGACTCTTTTTTATTTCTTCTAGGTCCTTGTTAAACCTTTCTTGCATCTTCTCAATCCTTGTCTCCAGGCTATTTATCTGTGATTCCATTTTAATTTCAAGATTTTGGATCAATTTCACTATTATTATTTGGAATTCTTTATCAGGTAGATTCCCTATCTCTTCCTCTTTTGTTTGGTTTGTGGGCATTTATCCTGTTCCTTTATCTGCTGGGTATTCCTCTGTCTCTTCATCTTGTTTAAATTGCTGAGTTTGGGAGTCCTTTCTGTATTCTGGCAGTTTGTGGAGTTCTCTTTATTGTGGCGTTTCCTCGCTGTGTGTGGGTTTGTACAGGTGGCTTGTCAAGGTTTCCTGGTTAGGGAAGCTTGTGTCGGTGTTCTGGTGGGTGGAGCTGTATTTCTTCTCTTTGTTCAGTCGC
>NW_011494911.1:173061-182561 GCF_000754665.1 Bison bison bison | reverse complement strand
GTCCAGACCCCCAATAAGTTTTAGTTAGCAAAGAAGCCAGTTTTATAGATAATGTCTCTCTGGGGCTGCGATTGCCCCCTTCCGGCTCTGGCTGCCTGTCACCGGAGGGGGAAGGTCTGCAGCTGGCTATCTCTGTTTAGTCCTTTGTTCCGTGCGCAGGCTGGCGGTGTCTTAGGTTAGGGCTGGCTTTTCGCATGGTAGATATCCCACAGTCTGGTTTGCTAGCCCAAATTATTTCGCTCAGATAGTGCTCAGGGTATTCAAGCCAGATTCTTACTCTCAGCGATGCAACCCGCGCCGCGCCTCCCTGCCCAGCCCCCGCTTGCTAATGGCGGATGCAGGCGTCTGCGCTGCTTCTCCGCTGGGGGAGTTACCGTAGGGCTCGCAATCTGCGAGTTTTAATTGTTTATTTATTTTTTCTCCCTGTTATGTTGCCCTCTGTGCTTCCAAAGCTCGGCACGGATTCGGCAGTGAGAAGGTTTCCTGGTGTTTGGAAACTTCTCTCTTTTTAAGACTCCCTTCCGGGACGGAACTCCGTCCCTCCCTCTTTTGTCTCTTTTATTGTCTTTAATATTTTTTCCTACCTCCTTTCGAAGAGTTGGGTTGCTTTTCTGGGTGCCTGATGTCCTCTGCCGGCATTCAGAAGCTGTTTTGTGGAATTTACTCGATGTTTAAATGCTCTTTTGATGAATTTGTGGGGGAGAAAGTGTTTTCCCCGTCCTACTCCTCCACCATCTTGGCGCCTCCCTATATCTGCTTTTTAATATGCTATCTAGGTTGGTCATAACTTTCCTTCCAAGGAGTAAGCGTCTTTTAATTTCATGGCTGCAATCACCATCTGCAGTGATTTTGGAGCCCCCCAAAATAAAGTCTGACACAGTTTCCACTGTTTCTCCATCTATTTCCCATGAAGTGATGGGACTGGATGCCATGATCTTTGTTTTCTGAATGTTGAGCTTTAAGCCAACTTTTTCACTCTCCTCTTTCACTTTCATCAAGAGGCTTTTTAGTCCCTCTTGACTTTCTGCCATAAGGGTGGTGTCATCTGCATATCTGAGGTTATTGACATTTCTCCCGGCAATCTTGATTCCAGCTTGTGCTTCTTCCAGCTCAGCATTTCTCATGAGGTACTCTGCATATAAGTTAAATAAGCTGCTGCTAAGTCTCTTCAGTAGTGTCCAACTCTGTGTGACCCCATAGACGGCAGCCCGCCAGGCTCAGCCATCCCTGGGATTCTCCAGGCACGAACACTGGAGTGGGTTGCCATATCCTTCTCCAATGCATGAAAGTGAAAGGTGAAAGTGAAGTCGCTCAGTCGTGTCTGACTCTTAGCGACCCCATGGACTGCAGCCTACCAGGCTCCTCCGTCCATGGGATTTTCCAAGCAAGAGTACTGGAGTGGGGTGCCATTGCCTTCTCCGAAAAGTTAAATAAGCAGGATGACAATGTACAGCCTTGTCTTATTCCTTTTCCTATTTGGAACCAGTCTGTTTTTCCATGTCCAGTTCTAACTGTTGCTTCCTGACCTGCATATAGGTTTCTCAAGAGGCAGGTCAGGTGGTCTGGTATTCCCATCACTTTCAGAATTTTCCCAGAGTTTATTGTGATCCACACAGTCAAAAGCTTTGGCATAGTCAATAAAGCAGAAATAGATGTTTTTCTGGAATTCTCTTGCTTTTTCGATGATCCAGCAGATGTTGGCAATTTGATCTCTGGTTCCTCTGCCTTTTCTAAAACCAGCTTGAACATCTGGAATTTCACGGTTCACGTACTGCTGAAGCCTGGTTTGGAGAATTTTGAGCATTATTCTACTAGCGAGTGAGATGAGTGCAATTGTGCAGTAGTTTGAGCACTCTTTGGCATTGCCTTTTTCACTACATAACAACTCTGGTGTTTGGTATATTAGGATTCTTGGTTTTAATTCAGTCTTTCCTCTCAAAGATGGTAACTTTTTCTCTGTCTCTGTCAGTTGTGCTCTTTGTCAGCAGGAGGAAGAACCATGGGGCAGTAGAATAGGCAAAAGTCTTATGTAAGCCTGCTATTCCATCCAGCCTCCCAGATTGGTGAGATCATTTCTCATCAGATCACAGTCTATTTTGACAAACCTTTCTGTGGGTCTGCTATGTCAAAACCATATGACGTTTTTTCTTTCACCATGTTCAGTGGCCTAAGAGACTGGCTTTGTTCCACTGAGAATATTCGCTCTGCTCCTCTGCTCTGTACCAGCTAGAAGGCACATTTACTATGGTGCACCTGGGAGCCAGTTGAATAGAGTAGGGTTCTGAGACAAGAAGTAAAAACAGCATACTCTGTCTGGCCGTGCCAGCCCTCAGAGGAATTTGTCATGAAGGATCTCAATCCATAAGGGGTTTTTGTCATCTCAACATTCACTGAGCCATGTTAGTTTTGGGGAAAGTCCATTTCAGCACAGGCTTAGGGTCACACATTAGCAGATTTATAACTGGAGGCTGCTCATGTTTCTGTGAAAGAGTGGAGACACCATTTTCACTATACCATCCTCATGCCCTGTGCAACTGAGGCCTTTGCTTTCTTAAACTCTTCTTGGGAGTAAATTTTTAGATCTCAGGAGTTGCATCATCTGTTCCCTCTCCAGGGATATGGCTTAGGTCCATGGAAAAGATTCATTCTGGACCTAGAAAGTTACTTCATGGTCTTTCCATTAAAAGGCTTACTGGCTTGAGGTACTATTTGAAATTAATATAAGACACTACTAATCCATGGCTTAGTAGTGTTCAAGCTGGTTTTAGAAAAGGCAGAGGAACCAGAGATCAAATTGCCAACATCTCCTGGATCATTGAAAAAGCAAGAGAGTTCCAGAGAAACATCTATTTCTACTTTATTGACTATGCCAAAGCCTTTGACTATGTGGATCACAATAAACTGTGGAAAATTCTGAAAGAGATGGGAATACCAGACCACCTGACCTGCCTCTTGAGAAACCTATATGCAGGTCAGGAAGCAACAGCTAGAACTGGACATGGAACAACAGACTGGTTCCAAATAGGAAAAGGAATGTCAAGGAAAATAATGTCAAGGCTGCATATTGTCTCCCTGCTTATTTAACTTATATGCAGAGTACCTCATGAGAAACGCTGGGCTGGGAGAAGCAAAAGCTGCAATCAAGATTGCAGGGATAAATATCAATAACCTCAGATATGCAGATGACACCACCCTTATGGCAGAAAGTCAAGAGGAACTAAAAAGACTTGATGAAAGTGAAAGAGGAGAGTGAAAAAGTTGGCTTAAAGCTCAACATTTAGAAAATGAAGATCATGGCATCTGGTCCCATCACTTCATGGTAAATAGATGGGGAAACAGTGGAAACAGTGTCAGACTTTATTTTTCTGGGCTCCAAAATCACTGCAGATGGTGATTGCAGCCATGAAATTAAAAGACGCTTACTCCTTGGAAGGAAAGTTATGACCAACTTAGATAGCATATTCAAAAGCAGAGACATTACTTTGCCAACAAGGGTCTATCTAATCAAGGCTATGGTTTTTCCAGTGGTCATGTATGGATGTGAGAGTTGGACTGTGAGGAAAGCTGAGCGCCAAAGAATTGATGCTTTTGAACTGTGGTGTTGGAGAAGACTCTTGCGAGTCCCTTGGATTGCAAGGAGATCCCATCAGTCCATCCTAAAAGGGATCAGTCCTGGGTGTTCATTGGAATGACTGATGCTTAAGCTGAAACTCCAGTACTTTGGCCACCTCATGCGAAGAGTTGACTCACTGGAAAAGACCCTGATGCTGTTAGGGATTGGGGGCAGGAGGAGAAAGGGACGACAGAGGATGAGATGGCTGGATGGCATTACTGACTCGATGGACATGAGTTTGAGTGAACTCCGAGAGTTGGTGATGGACAGGGAGGCCTGGCGTGCTGCGATTCATGGGGTCACAAAAAGTCAGACACGACTGAGTGACTGAACTGAACTGAACTGAATCCATGGCTAGATGCTGGGTCCTTTATATTGGTGTATTTAAAAGAAATACACTTCAGGCTCTCTTAGAGATATATATGTTAAATATATATATATATATATTTTAAATATATATTCTCATATATACTTGAATAGGTGTGATATCGGCCCTTAATTCAGTTCAGTTCAGTCACTCAGTCTTGTCTGACTCTTTGTGACCTCATGGACTAAAGAGAGTATCAAATTAAAAGGCGGGGGAGTATAACAGCTAGCCTTAGGGAATCCTTTATTTAGTTGAAAGAACAAAAATTAGACTTAAAAGAAAAATCCAACATAAATTTGCCTTTTTAAGAACTGCCACATAGCCTCAGCTATTCCCTAGGCCTTCCTGTAAATAATCAGAAAATAAATCAGTTGGTAATCACCACACAAGGGTTAGTAACTATTATTTTTGTCTTCCAAATTTTTGCTAAACCAGAAGTACAACTCTGGAAGCAAGTCGAAACCCACCTAACTTTACTAGTCCCAAGGCTGCTCCTATCCTCTCAAAATGCTTATAGATGTTATAAGACATCAGACTATTGGAGCAAAACTGCTCTGTACTTGAGAAAAAAAAAAATTATGCTATGACCTATGATAACAGATAAATGTACTCCAAAACTCGACTGGACAAAATTTACATTTTCTTTCTCTGTCCCTTAAAAGTTATAAATCGTATCATGTTTTTGAAATGTAAACATAGCCCATATTACCTGAGACTAAGCCCAGATTAGCTCAATCAGTAAAACCTGAAGATAAAAAGGAAAGACGGAAAAGAGGCCTTTTTAAACACCAAGTTCTAAAAGGACTCTCTTGCCCAAACAGCCTCCTTATAATTGCTTATCAAGGATGAATATAGAACTTAAAAGTCTTCTTCACAAATAATAAAAGACTTTAGCCATCTGAGCTAGTGAATTTAAATTATTCCAACTGTTATTTATAAACTAGTGAGTTTTCTATTATACCTAATCCATAAATAAAGCTTTAAAATAAAAACTATGTGCTTTGTCTATTTAAATGTATGTATAGATGATTTATTTTTCTACCTCTAAATTTTTTTCTACCTCTAAATGACATTGCCAAAATTAATTTATAAAGAACATTTTTTAACTGACTTAAACAAGCACTATATACAACTTATAAAAAATATAACGAAAACTAGCCCAAATGTTTTTCAAGTTCAAATGATCTAGGAAACTTTCAGTAAATAAAGGCTAGTTTTAAGTTTGCTGCTTTAATTTATATAGGCATATCTTTTGTGTGTGTTCAGTTGCTCAGTTGTGTCCGACTCTTTGCAATCCTATGGACTGTCGGCTGCCAGGCTCCTCTGTCCATGGGATTTACCAGACGAGAATACTGGAGTGGGTTGCCATTTCCTCGTTCAGGATATCTTCCAGACCCATGGATTGAATATGAGTTTTCTGCATTAGTAGGTGGATTCTTTACCACTGAGGAAGCCAAGGAAGCAATTCTTTAACACTGGGGAAGCCCAGACATGTCTTTAGGGTTATCAAAGTTAAGAATAATACTTTTATTTTAACTAGGTTTCAGTTCAGTTCAGTTCAGTTCAGTTGCTCAGTTGTGTCTGACTCTGCGACCCCATGAATCGCAGCGCACCAGACCTCCCTGTCCATCACCAACTCCTGGAGTTCACTCAGACTCATGTCCGGAGAGTCAGTGATGCTATCCAGCCATCTCATCCACTGTCGTCCCCTTCTCCTCCTGCCCCCAATCCCTCCCAGCTCAGAGTCTTTTCCAATGAGTCAACTCTTCGCATGAGGTGGCCAAAGTACTGGAGTTTCAGCTTTAGCATCATTCCTTCCAAAGAAATCCCAGGGCTGATTTCCTTCAGAATGGACTGGTTGGATCTCCTTGCAGTCCAAGGGACTCTCAAGAGTCTTCTCCAACACCACAGTTCAAAAGCATCATTCTTCGGTGCTCAGCTTTCCTCACAGTCCAACTCTCACATCCATACATGACCACTGGAAAAACCATAGCCTTGACTAAACGGACCTTTGTTGGCAAAGTAATGTCTCTGCTTTTCAATATGCTATCTGCTGCTGCTAAGTCTCTTTAGTCGTGTCTGACTCTGTGCGACCCCATAGACGCCAGCCCACCAGGCTCCCCTGTCCCTGAGATTCTCCAGGCAAGAACACTGGAGTGGGTTGCTATTTCCTTCTCCAATGCATGAAAGTGAGAATTGAAAGTGAAGTCGCTTAGTCGTGTCCGACTCTTAGCGACCCCATGGACTGCAGTCCACCAGGCTCCTCCGTCCATGGGATTTTCCAGGCAAGAGTACTGGAGTGGGGTGCCATTGCCTTCTACGAATATGCTATCTAGGTTTACTAAATATCAAATAAGCTTACATTATCAGTAATAAACAATTTTTCAACCGAAAATAAAAAAGATAATGACTAAAAATAACTAATTGCTTTAACGTCTCACCCAAATGTTATGAGTAATCTAAATATGATTATTAAAAACAAATGAATAAACTGTATGTAAATGAGATATGAGTTTTTAGGTGAACTTTTAAACAATTATTATTCATGGTATCTCTACTTGAAAAGTTTCCTAAATCTCTTTGGTAATTTACACCCTTGAGTTTTGCTAAATTAAATATGGGGATTCATTGATTTTCTAGGTCATTTTCAAATAAGATAAAATGCTGAAACGTTAATTGCTGAACAACTCTAGTTTTACCTACTTTTGGTCTCAATACAGAGACCTTTGGTTCTATTAGTAATTAAGGGCTTCCCTGGTGGTTCAGTGGTAAAGACTCCACCTGCCAGTGCAGGAGATGCAGGTTCAATCCCTGCAGAAGGAATATCCCCTGGAGAAGGAAATGGCAACCCCCTCCAGTATTTTTACCTGGGAAATCTTATCAGTTGAGGAGCCTGGTGGGCTACAGTTCATAGGGTCAGAAAAGAGTCGGATACTACTCCAACTTAGCAACTAAACAAGTTAGTAAATATATTGTGTGTTATTGAAAGATTGTACTATGAAATGGGGATTCCCAAATGGTGCTAGTGGTAAAGAACCTGCCTGCCAGTGCAGGAGATCAAGAGTTGCAGGTTTGATCCCTGGGTCATGAAGATCCCCTAGAGGAGGAAATGGCAACGCACTCCAGTATTCTTGCCTGGAGAATCCCACAGAGGAGCTTGGCAGGCTACAGTTCATGGGGTCACACAGAGTCAGACACACTTGAAGTGACTTAGCACACGTGTACTAGAAGTAGCATATGTTCCTAGAAATTATAAAATGTATTTATAAGTTCACCAAGCCACAAAATGTTAATACAATTCACAATTATTTACTTATTTTCAATAAAAATTAATATTTCAATTAACATATGTAGTTAATGGGCTTCCTTGGTAGCTCAAAGGGTAAACAATTCATCCACAATTCGAGAGACTAAGGTTCGAACCCTGGGTAGAGAAGATAACCTGAATAAGGAAATGGTGGCCCACTCTAGTATTCTTGCCTGGAGAATTCCAAGGATAGAGGAGCCTGGCGGGAAACAGTCCATTGGTTTGCAAAGAGTCGGACACGACTTAGAGACTAACATAAACGAACTAGAGCTACTAGATATAATAAGAGAAATAGAAATGTGTTTTGGTGTAAGAAAATGGGAAAGGTATGGAGATGTTTGGTTAAAGAAAAAGACTGATTTTGTTCTAAAGCTGATTATATCTAAATGGGAAGGAAAACAAGGGACAAACTAAAACAGACAGAGAAAATTATTAAGGTTTGTGAGAAAATGAATCTTTAGAAAGGAATTTTATGTGTGGTCAAGATTGGGTAAGATTCAGAAGAACTGAATTAACTAAAGAAGTTTTAATATCAAAAGTAAACTGGTGCAAGGTTGCAATTTGGTTTTCTCTCTGCTAAAATGACAGTGTTTTTTTATCCTATTGGCCTGATCTTTATAATGGGAGATTATAAGGCTTTTTCTTTACCTTCAGGTAATCAGCCAAGGAAAAAACCAAAGATCTTATATCTTGTCAAAATAAACACTTATTTTCTATGTTGTTTTTTTTTTTACATTTTATTTTACTTTTAAACTTTACATAATTGTATTAGTTTTGCCAAATATCAAAATGAATCCACCACAGGTACACATGTGTTCCCCATCTTGAACCCTCCTCCCTCCTCCCTCCCCATACCATCCCTTTGGGTCATCCCAGTGCACTAGCCCCAAGCATCCAGTATCGTGCATCAATCCTGGATTGGCAACTCATTTCTTACATGATATTTTACATGTTTCAATGCCATTCTCCCATATTTTCCCACCCTCTCCCTCTCCCACAGAGTCCATAAGACTGTTCTATACATCGGTGTCTCTTTTGCTGTCTCGTACACCGGGTTATTTTTACCATCTTTCTAAATTCCATATATATGCGTTAGTATACTGTATTGGTGTTTTTCTTTCTGGCTTACTTCACTCTGTATAATAGGCTCCAGTTTCATCCACCTCATTAGAACTGATTCAAATGTATTATTTTTAATGGCTGCGTAATACTCCATTGTGTATATGTACCACAGCTTTCTTATCCATTCATCTGCTGATGGACATCTAAGTTGCTTCCATGTCCTGGCTATTATAAACAGTGCTGCGATGAACATTGGGGTACACGTGTCTCTTTCCCTTCTGGTTTCCTCAGTGTGTATGTCCAGCAGTGGGATTGCTGAATCATAAGGCAGTTCTATTTCCAAACGGAAAGAATAAAATACTTAGGAATATATCTACCTAAAGAACCTAAAGACCTATATATAAAAAACTATAAAACACTGGTGAAAGAAATCAAACAGGACACTAATAGATGGAGAAATATATCATGTTCATGGATTGGAAGAATCAATATAGTGAAAATGAGTATACTACCCAAAGCAATTTATAGATTCCATGCAATCCCTATCAAGCTACCAACAGTATTCTTCACAGAGCTAGAACAAATAATTTCACAATTTGTATGGAAATACAAAAAACCTTGAATAGCCAAAGCGATCTTGAGAAAGAAGAATGGAACTGGAGGAATCAACCTACCTGACTTCAGGCTCTACTACAAAGCCACAGTTATCAAGACAGTATGGTACTGGCACAAAGACAGAAATATAGATAAATGGAACAAAATAGAAAGCCCAGAGATAAATCCACGCACATATGGACACCTTATCTTTGACAAAGGAGGCAAGAATATACAATGGATTAAAGACAATCTCTTTAACAAGTGGTGCTGGGAAATCTGGTCAACCACTTGTAAAAGAATGAAACTAGAACACTTTCTAACACCATACACAAAAATAAACTCAAAATGGATTAAAGATCTAAATGTAAGACCAGAAACTATAAAACTCCTAGAGGAGAACATAGGCAAAACACTCTCTGACATACATCACAGCAGGATCCTCTATGACCCACCTCCCAGAATATTGGAAATAAAAGCAAAAATAAACAAATGGGACCTAATTAACCTTAAAAGCTTCTGCACATCAAAGGAAACTATTAGCAAGGTGAAAAGAC
>NW_011494911.1:165101-172961 GCF_000754665.1 Bison bison bison | reverse complement strand
ATATACAAGCAACTCCTACGGCTCAACTCCAGAAAAATAAATGACCCAATCAAAAAATGGGCCAAGGAACTAAATAGACATTTCTCCAAAGAAGACATACAGATGGCTAACAAACACATGAAAAGATGCTCAACATCACTCATTATCAGAAAAATGCAAATCAAAACCACTATGAGGTACCATTTCACACCAGTAAGAATGGCTGCGATCCAAAAGTCTACAAATAATAAATGCTGGAGAGGGTGTGGAGAAAAGGGAACCCTCTTACACTGTTGGTGGGAATGCAAACTAGTACAGCCACTATGGAGAACAGTGTGGAGATTCCTTAAAAAACTGGAAATAGAACTGCCTTATGATCCAGCAATCCCACTGCTGGACATACACACTGAGGAAACCAGAAAGGAAAGAGACATGTGTACCCCAATGTTCATCGCAGCACTGTTTATAATAGCCAGGACATGGAAGCAACCTAGATGTCCATCAGCAGATGAATGGATAAGAAAGCTGTGGTACATATACACAATGGAGTATTACTCAGCCATTAAAAAGAATACATTTGAATCAGTTCTAATGAGGTGGATGAAACTGGAGCCTATTGTACAGAGTGAAGTAAGCCAGAAGGAAAAACACCAATACAGTATACTAACGCATATATATGGAATTTAGAAAGATGGTAAAAATAACCCGGTGTACGAGACAGCAAAAGAGACACCGATGTATAGAACAGTCTTATGGACTCTGTGGGAGAGGGAGAGGTGGAAAGATTTGGGAGAATGGCATTGAAACATGTAAAATATCATGTAAGAAATGAGTTGCCAATCCAGGATTGATGCATGATACTGGATGCTTGGGGCTAGTGCACTGGGATGACCCAGAGGGATGGTATGGGGAGGGAGGAGGGAGGAGGGTTCAGGATGGGGAACACATGTATACCTGTGGTGGATTCATTTTGATATTTGGAAAAACTAATACAATTATGTAAAGTTTAAAAACAAAATAAAATTAAATTGTAAAAAAAAAGAAAAACGAAAATGGAGAGATCACAACAGACAACACAGAAATACAAGGATCATAAGAGACTACTATCAACAATTATATGCCAATAAAATGGACAACGTGGAAGAAATGCACAAATTCTTAAAAAAGTACAACTTTCCAAAACTCAACCAGGAAGAAATAGAAAATCTATGTTGTTTTTTATCAGGTCTTTGATTACTCAAGTAAACATAGTCCTATTAATATTGAGTGCTTAGTTTTTCTCAGAACCATATAGCCTTCTACATTTGCCCATATTTTTGTTCCATAAATATGTTCATTTCTATTATTTTTCAATAGTCCATAGATAAATGGTATCATATGGTATCATTTATGACTTTGAAAATGTCATAAATGACATTATGACATACATGACAAAGTCATATGACTTTGAAGTAAATGAACTTAGTATAATCATCTCCAGGTCCATTCACATTGCTGTAAATGTCATTTAAATATTCTGTATGTCTGAGTAATATTCCAGTGGGCTTCCCATTGGAAGATGGTAAATCTGCAATGCAGGAGACTCAGGTTTGATTCATGGGTTGGGAAGACTCCGTCTACACACACACACACGCACACACACACACTCATATATACATATATATCTTCTTTATCCATTCATTTGCCAGTTGATACTTAGGCTGCTTCCACATCTTGGCTATTATAAATATTGTGAATAGCGTTGCTATGAACCCTGAGAATATGTGTATCTTATCAAATTAGAGTTTTCTCTGGATATCTGCATAGGAGTAAGATTGGATCACTGGTAATTCTTTTTTTAGCTTTTTAAGGAAAGTCCAACTGTTCCCCACAGTGACTATACCAATTTGCATTCCCACCAACAGTATTGGAGGGTTCCCTTTTCTTCATGCTCTCCAGTATTTGTTATTTGAAGACCTTTTTATTAATGACCATTATGACCTGTGTAAGGTGATCCCTTATTATAATTTTGATTTTGATTTCTATAATAATTAGCGACTCTGAGCACCTATTAATGTGCCTGCTGTTTATTTAGGTCTTCTGGAGAAGGCAATGGCAACCCACTCCAGTACTCTTGCCTGGAAAATCCATGGACAGAGGAGCCTGGTAGGCTGCAGTCCATGGGGCCGCTAAGATTCAGACAGACTTCACTTTCAGTCAGCAACTTCACTTTCAGTCAGCAACTTCACTTTCCCTTTTCACTTTCATGCATTGGAGAAGGAAATAGCAACCCACTCCACTGTTCTTGCCCAGAGAATCCCAGGGATGAGGAAGCCTGGTGGGCTGCCATCTACGGGGTTGCACGGAGTCAGACATGACTGACGTGACTTAGCAGCAGCAGTAGCAGCCCATTTTTTATTTTTTATTTTTATTTTTTTACTGAGCTGTATGGGCTGTGTGTATATTTTGAAAATTAAGCCTTTGTTGATTAATTTGGTTGGTTCATTTGATTATTTGCAAATATTCTCCCATTCCATTAATGGTCTTTTTATTTTCTTTATAGTTTCCTTTCCTGTGCAAATGCTTGTAAGTTTGATTAGGTTCCATTAGTTTATTTTCACTTGTATTGAAGGCAGGAGGAGACGGGGATGACAGGGGATGAGATGGTTGGATGGCATCACCGACTCAGTGGACATGAGTTTGAGTGAACTCCAGGAGTTGGTGATGGACAGGGAGGCCTGGTGTGCTGCAGTCAATGGGGTCACAAAGAGTCAGACACAACTGAGCAACTGAACTGAACTGAGACTATATTATTTGTAGTTTTATTTGGTGTAGAAACTTTTGTGGTAATATCTCTGTGCTTATATATGCAGAAATGTTTTTAATGTCAGTTTGTTTCTTTAAAGAGAGAAGGTTCAAATGTTCCCTTAACACATTAATAATGGTCTTTCTACTACTTTCCTATAGCTGATAGGTTAGAAAGCAGTCTGATTTTCATTGATTAATGAAAAATCAGCTATTTTTTTTTAAATAGGTGATCTGTATTTCCCTTTGGCTTTTTAAAAGATTATGCCCTTTACTTTTGTGTTTTATTGAATTATTAATACTGTTATGAGTACAGGTTTTTTTTCTTTTATTTTTCTTGCTAATGATTCCTTGACCTTCTTGAATCTGAGGTTGCTCTCTTTCAAATACTCCAGATAATTATCATCTACTTTTGAGTTTTTATATGCCACATTCTCTCTATGATTTAATGCTTCCTTGTGTCTACTTTCTAACACCATCCCTTTGCTTATACTTAACCTTTCTGCATTAAACTTTAACCAAAAATAATCACTTTTTTTCTGTTATGTTTAACATATCCTTTTCTTAGCTAGGATTTGATACATACAGCATTAACATGCATTAAGCATCACCTTTTTAGATCTGTGCATATTATTATTCACATTTGTATTTGTGTTTTGGGTGATTTAGCCTGAATTTGGCTGACCAGCTGCACTCAGGCCTTGGTTAAATTCAGGTCTCCTCCACCTATTTTTATTCTGGAGTCTAGAAAGAAGTAATAATGATTACGTAGGATATGTTTTTATTATGTGAATTTGCATTTTGCACACATCTTTATAACTTATTTTACATCACATCTGCTAACATTAGACAAGTCACATAGACAAGGCAACATTAACAGGGCAAGGAAGGCAGGACACAGGGTTAATAAATGGAAACAATATTCTAATTCATAACACTCTCTACTCCCTCAACTAAATTTTTGCTTTAATGTTTACATTTTTCACTGATTGATACTGTATTTGGTTCTTTTTCATATCAGTTTGATCAGTCTTCATCATTTATTATTCCCTGTTAATATTTCAATCTTCTCTTTAATGTATTAAATGCTTTAATTAAATATTTAATTAAATATATTTTAAAATAATTAAATAAACATTTAAATGTATTAAATGCTTTAATTAAATATTTAATTAAATATATTTTAATACATTTTAAAATAATTAAATAAACATTTAAATGTATTAAATGCTTTAATTAAAGCAATTAAATAACTTTGTCATAATTTCCACATTTGAACTGTGTGAATGTCTTTCTATTTTCTCTTGTTTCTGATAATTCTCAGCTATAATTTTTTTTCTTTGTGCTGCCTTTTTCTCAAAAATGTCTTTTCCTGTGAATGATTTTTCTCCTTGGGATTTTATTTTCATTTAAGGCTGGGATTGAATTTAATTTCCTCTAGAGAAAATATACATTTGATACCGATTCTTGTTAGGAGGATTTTCACAGAATTAGTGTGAATTCGGGCTGTAAACCCACGGGAGGGCTCATTTCTGATTCCAATTCTCCGGGGAAAACTTTTCTCTCCATCCTGTCTTTGATAATTCCACTGCAGACAAATAGTATTGCATGGCAGGGATTATTTCTTGTTCATCTCTACACACTGGATGTAGTCCTTTGTGGCCCCAGCTTTATACAACAATAGCCTATTAAATCTTCCATTTCCTTCAGTCCTGAGCTTTATCTCCTGTCTTACAACCCTGTGCCATCATCAAATGACAGTTCCTGGTCCAGGGTTCAGTTGGAAAACATATACCCAGGGTTCCTTCTTTCAGTTTAATTTTGTTCCCTCCTATTTTCTCTGTTTATGACATATGCCAAGCTAGTGAAATATTGTGTGAGTATATGTATGTGTTAACATATTTATATACGTATATTATATATATGTGGGCTTCCTAGATGCCGCTAATGGTAAAGAACCTGCCTGCCAATGCAGTAGACTAAGAGGCATGGGTTCAATCCCTTGGTCAGGAAAAATTTTCCTGGAGAAGGACATGGCAAACCACTCCAGTATTCTTGCCTGGAGAAGCCCATGGACAGAGGAGCCTGGTGGGCTACAATCCATAAGGTTGCAAAGAGTCAGACACAACTAAAGTGACTTAAATATACATATTTAAGTTCACTTGTTTCAACTGAGAGTACTGTATATTATCCACAATAGAGGTATAGTTGTTCTTCTACAATATAGCCTTGGGACAGATTTCTCAAATATTAAGCTTGCTTCTTCTCACAAGATATTCTAACATTCTGCCATTAGGAATGGTGCACATGGCTGGCTTCACTTTGGAAAGCTATGCCATTGCTTCTAATTTGAGAGTTCTGTATTTGCCCATTTTTGTCTGGGAATCAATTCAGTTTTTTAATTATCATGTTGAAATGATCCTTGCATGCTCAGCCACTCTGTAGGTCTTGCAAAAGAGTTCAGACTATTTTCTGCCTTTCTACTGGCACATCAGTGCAGCCACCTTGGTGCATGGAGCGGAGCACAGCAGGAAGCCTGGCCTCCAATCAATTCATATCCACGCTGCCTACCAGCCAAGCAATATGCAATCACACAGAGTGCTAAATATTGTGTGTTTGTTAACATATAATTTATAACAGTTTTAACCTTTGTCTAGTCTTATCTCTCCATTTCTCTGTCTCTCTTCTGTTAAGGCAAAGTGTAAGGAAAATAAAATTTAAAAAAACTTTCTCCATTCCCTTTGAATAAGCACTCTACCAGACTGTGATGCTCATCACAAGCAATCTGCTAAGATTTGCAAAGGCAAAAATAAAGTAAACCCTTTGATATAGCGAAGTAGGTGCAACCTGTTACATATACATATTCTCAAGATAAACAGTAATTAGGTCTCAAGTAAGAGGACAAAACAACACCATATTTCATCCATACCAAATGTATAGTCCACCTTAGATTCACCTAGTAATCAGAATCTAGGAAAGTAAGATTCAATGACTATATACATTTACCCTTAGATTCCATGATGGACCACCTCCAACTGGCATATAAGAACTAAAATTTCTGGATGTAAGGAGGCCCAGATTGCACTGTCTGAAACTGAACCATGTTTTTAACTAAATATAGCAACACCAGTTCCTTTTAACCCTGAATCACTGCTGTTCCAAAAGAATTTTACTCAATTTTCATACATCCTCCAGACATTTTTAGTGAAATAATATTTTATTGCTTTCATTTTTAATGTTCTCTTAATTAAGAAATAAGTTAAATTAAATTTTAGTATAAAAACTTAGATATTATCCATTCATACACAGAAATAAATGAAATGACACTATATAAGATGGTTTATTTTTTTCCATCAGCACAGACCTGTGTTAATTAGAAAAAAATGTACAAGAGTTTTTAGTTAATCGCAAAATATACTGTGCTTGAAAGTAACAAGATTAATCCATCCAACTTGCCATGGCATGTGTGTGTGTATACATATACATACATACACATATGTATGTATGTATATAAAAAGGTGGGTGTGTGTTTATGTATATATGTATATACATAAAAGTTTTGCCATTTTAAACAATACCTGTGTGACTGTATTTTTTGAGATCTTTCAATTTTGTTATAAACTCCAGCTCTTTCTCTACATTCCCTTTCCCATTTCCTTTCTGTAAATAGTGCTACCAGTTCAATATACCTCCCTCGAAATCCACCTTCATAATTACAAAATTATGTAAGTTTGGGACTTTGCTTATTCATTTGTGATTTACATTAGGATACTACTGCTGCTAAGTCGCATCAGTCGTGTCTGACTCTATGAGACCCCATAGACGGCAGCCCACCGGGCTCCCCCACCCCTGGGATTCTCCAGGCAAGAACACTGGAGCCGGTTGCCATTTTGTTCTCCAACACATGAAAGTGAAAAGTGAAAGTGAAGTCGCTCAGTCGTGCCTGACTCTTAGCAACCCCATGGACTGCAGCCTACCAGGCTCCTCCTTCCATGGGATTTTCCAGGCAGGAGTACTGGAGTGGGTCACTAGTGCCTTCTCCATATTAAGATACAATACTGTATATATATTTCATTGCAACTAACTCTTGTTATTTAAATTATCACAGAAGCCTCTTTCAGTCAGTAACTTCAGAAGAAACTTTCTGTTTTTAAAAAGGTATATTATTCCATGAAAAAATATAGCTCATTATTTTCAATAATCTGTTGATGCACGTTCACTTTAAATGGAGTTTTCTGACTCTATAGATCGTACTGCACTATACAACTTGGACACATAGAGTCATAGAGTTGTGCTGGTACTCCCAAAGGGTTGAATCCTAGACCTATGACTTTTTCACCAAGGATGAAGGAAGGTGAAGTGACGAAGAGTTCATATATTTTTAACTTTAAAACATACTAACAAACTGCTAAATCAAATGTAAAACTTGATACAAGCCACTGATTGAATTAGACTGGTCTGCCATAATAGAGTACCAGAGACAAGGTGGTTTAAACAGCAATCATATACCTCCCAGTTCTGGAAGTCTTAAGATCAAGGTGCTGGAATACTAGTGCCTGGTGAGAGCTTGCTTCCTAGTTGCAGGTTGTTGCCTACCTATATGGGCTTCCCAGGTGGCTCAGTGGCCAAATAATTCACCTGTAATGTGGGAAGTGCATGACCAAGATAATCACGATGGTGTGATCGCTCACCTAGAGCCAGACATCCTGGAATGTGAAGTCAAGTGGGCCTTAGAAAGCATCACTATGAACAAAGCTAGTAGAGGTGATGGCAATCCAGTTGAGCTATTTCAAATCCTGAAAGATGATGCTGTGAAACTGCTGCACTCAATATGCCAGCAAATTTGGAAAACTCAGCTGTGGCCACAAGACTGGAAAAGATCAGTTTTCATTCTAATGCCAAAGAAAGGCAATGCCAAGAATGCTCAAACTACCGCACAATTGCACTCATCTCACACACTAGTAAAGTAATACTCAAAATTATCCAAGCCAGGTTTCAGCAATACGTGAACCGTGAACTTCCAGACGTTCAAGCTGGTTTTAGAAAAGGCAGAGGAACTAGAGATCAAATTGCCAACATCTGCTGGATCATGGAAAA
>NW_011494911.1:164450-165001 GCF_000754665.1 Bison bison bison | reverse complement strand
TTTTATTGACTATGCCAAAGCCTTTGACTGTGTGGATCACAATAAACTGTGGGAAATTCTGAAAGAGATGGGAATACAAGACCACCTGACCTGCCTCCTGAGAAACCTATATTCAGGTCAGGAAGCAACAGCTAGAACTGGACATGGAACAACAGACTTGTTCCAAATAGGAAAAGGAGTACGTAAAGGCTTTATATTGTCACCCTGCTTATTTAACTTATATGCAGAGTACATCATAAGAAATGCTGGGCTGGAAGAAGCACAAGCTGGAATCAAGATTGCCGGGAGAAATGTCAATAACCTCAGATATGCAGATGACACCACCCTTATGGCAAGAAAGTGAAGAGGAACTCAAAAGCCTCTTGATGAAAGTGAAAGTGGAGAGTGAAAAAGTTGGCTTAAACTCAACATTCAGAAAACGAAGATCATGGGATCTAGTCCCATCACTTCATAGGAAATAGATGGGGAAACAGTGGAAACCGTGTCAGACTTTATTTTTGGGGGCTCCAAAATCACTGCAGACGGTGACTGCAGCCATGAAATTAAAAGAC
>NW_011494911.1:150669-164231 GCF_000754665.1 Bison bison bison | reverse complement strand
GACTATGAAGAAGGCTGAGTGCCAAAGAATTGATGCCTTTGAACTGTTTGTTGGAGAAGACGCTTGAGAGTCCCTTGGACTTCAAGGAGATCCAACCAGTCCATTCTGAAGGAGATCAGCCCTGGGATATCTTTGGAAGGAATGATGCTAAGACTGAAACTCCAGTACTTTGGCCACCTCATGTGAAGAGTTGACTCACTGGAAAAGACTCTGATGCTGGTAGGGATTGGGAGAAGGAGGAGAAGAGGACGACAGAAGATGAGATGGCTGGATGGCATCACTGACTCGATGGACGTGAGTCTGAGTGAACTCCGGGAGTTGGTGATGAACAGGGAGGCCTGGCGTGCTGAGATTCATTGGGTTGCAAAGAATTGGACATGACTGAGGGACTGAACTGAACTGAACTGAATGCGGGAAGTGCAGATTTTATCCCTGGGTTGGGAAGAGCTTCCCTGATGGCTCAGATGGTAAAGAATCTGCCCGCAATGCAGAAGACTGGGTTTGATCTCTGAGTTGGGAAGATCCTCTGGAGAAGGGGATGGCAATCCACTACAGTATTCTTGCCTGGAGAATCCACGTAGACAGAGAAGCCTGGAGGGCTGCAGTCCATGGGGTCGCAAAGAATTCAGACACAACTGAGCATGCACACGAGCAGAGCCTTCAGCGACAGCCCCGGAAGAACATATACATTTTCCAGAGGGACAGAGAATCAAATGTCGTCTGCCTTAACACAGACTTCAGTGGTACAGTCTGTACATCTAAAAATGGGGAGCAGGGAAAGAGCCTCAAAGAGAAATAAAGATTAAAGTGTGTACAGTTCCATCTGCGATTTCACTCAATGGACAAATTATCTGTGAGAGCTCTTGAGATAGAAAATATAACTCCTTCTTTCACTCATGACTCCTTTCTCATTTCACCAATCTAATGCCATCATATTGTTTAAAGATATCTTATATCTTTTTAAAAATAAAATAAAACTAGACTCTAAAATCCCCAATACTGTATTCAATATTCATTGGAGGAAAATGATGATCCACTCCTGCAGTCAAGAACAATAGGCTGGGGTCAGCAGATGCAAGCCATTACATATGGAATGGATAGACAACAAGGTCCTACATTCAAGGAACTACATTCAGTATCCCATGATAAACCAAATTGGAAAATCATTTTTAAAATAATGTACATATATATGCATAACTTATTCACTTTGCCATACAGCGGAAATTATTATGACATTGTAAATCAACTACTTGAATTAAAAAAAAAGAAAGAATTAAGAAAAAAATAATCATAGGCTGAGCTGGACTTATCATTGGGGTAAAAGTATTTCTTAAATATGGTACC
Organism: Bison bison bison; assembly: GCF_000754665.1. Lineage (NCBI taxonomy): Eukaryota > Metazoa > Chordata > Mammalia > Artiodactyla > Bovidae > Bison > Bison bison. The sequence goes on along the minus strand of NW_011494911.1, from coordinate 162,887 downwards.
AAATTATGGGGTTTTCAAGGCTGATTTGAAATCAAGTTCATTATTGACTTCTAGAAAGCTTTTAGATACCTTAGGTGCTTTCACCTTGGGAAACACCTTAATTAAAAAGGTGGCCTTTCATCTAAACACAGCCTCTAAAGAAAGAAAAGAAGGGTGTGTGTTATCTGCTAAACATCACAGAAGATCATAACAGAAAACTTTACAAAGCTTAAAATTTTAAAAATCAGGTACATAAATTCTGAAATATAACTCAAAGTTCTACTCAGTAAAAGTAAATAGCAATAAAGTGGCCTAATTTTTTTTAAATGTAGAAACTAAATGATATACATTGACATAAAGCAACAGAAGTAATACGTCACTTATACACTCTCTAAATTTGTGTATTCTTTCTACTCTTTAACTGGAAATTATTCTTGTTGATAATATTTTTCTTTTCTTTCAGCTATCCAAAATTGTTCTGTGATCTATATGGTTTACATATGGCCATTGACTTTGACTCTTTGAAAAGTATAACAAAATATGAATCTGCATTCACTTTTAATAAAAAAATTCTAGTATGCCACTTAATGAGTCTGGGACTCATTGATTCCTTCATTTATTCCTAAATTGATTCAATTATTCATTTACCCATATTCATCCCCTACTGTATGCTGGGGCCTCTTATAGGAGCATGGGACACGCCAGTAGAAAAAATAAATTATTCTTGTCTTCTGGAGTACAATATAGTTACTAAGTAAATAACTCACATGTTATAATAACTGATGGTAATGTTATGGTAATGATAAAAATAAATTCATATTTCTAATTAAGATGAATTGGAAGTACCAGACGTGGCAGAAGATGGAAAAGATACAAGGATCAAATTTAAATAGGGCTAATATAGAACTTTTTTGTAAGAGAGATATTTGAACAAAGATTTGACTGAAGTAAAAGATTTTGCCTGACAGATAATAAAGAGGAAAACATTGGGGTAAATGGACAACTATTGCAAAGATCCTAAATTTGGAATGCATGTTTGAGAAACAAGAATAATACTTGTTTATTATAAACAAGGATAATTCAGAGGAACTAATATTATTATCAAGAGTAAGTTATCCAGCTATCTATTGCATCAGTACAGTAGCACAGACAGCTAAAAATCTCAATTCTAAAACATGCACATTATTTAAAATTTGGGCAAATATAATGACATAAAATTTAAAACTGTTACTTAATTTCATGATAAATATCAAAGTATATGCCAGTTTACAAATATTTGATCATTAAAATATAATATGGTATGGTTTTAAAAAAAATGAGCTGAGTTTGAAAATGAATCACCCATAAGATGTCTATTTCTAAAAGAAAATTCTTTGCAAAGAAAGACCCAAATATCAAGATATCATAATAGGAATCAATAATTACTCAGATTCCTATGTCTTGGTCAATTCAGAATGCATATACCATAGACCGGGTGGCTTAAACAACCAACACTTATTTCTAACAGTTTTGGAGTCAGGAGATCCAAGATCAGGGTGCCAGCATGGTTGGGTTTCCACTGTGGTGAGAAGCCTCATTCAGGTTCCAGACGGTCCACTTCTCCTTATATCCTCATGTGGTAGAAAGAGTGAGAAAGCTCACTGGGGTCTCTCTTGTAAAGACACTAATCCCACTCATGAGAGTTTCCTCATGACTCATTCCCTCCCAAAGGCCCCATTTGCCAATACCACCACTTTTGAGGGTCAAAATTTCAAGACAGGAGTTTTGGTAGGCTACAAAGATTCATTTCATCACATCATAACTGTGTCCATAGATTGAAATAATGTCTCTCACTGTGATACGATACTCAGAAAGTCATTCCTAAACATTTCTTCATTTCCAACTGATACTGAAGATGATGAGGATAATTTAAACAGTTTTTAAAAAAGCCAAATTTCAGTACAGTCATCATTATTTGAAGAACATGTGTTGTCAGGCCTGTGATAGCACTGCTCTCATGTGTGAAAGCTTTAATGGCACTGCAGAAATATTTAATGAGAAAGTGACAAGAACTTTACACATATTTAAGAGAATAAATTTGACTTAAGAAAAGTTGAAATGTGAAATATTAGTTTCCAGACTTCTTTTTATTCTGCCAGTTATTAGTATGATGCTACTCATGCATATGCAACAATAATAGATTGACAAATTTTCAAAAGGTCTTAATAGGGAAAAAAAGTTTAATAAGGTGAAATTTATGTATAATGTCAAGAAACATTTTTTCCAGCTAGAAGCAAAGAATTTCTGGAGAGGAGGGAAAACTATAAAGTTCCGCTGATTAAGTTTACAAATACTTACTGCCAGTGGCTAACCAACACCTATTTTGAATCAAAAGAGATATTTTAAATAATTTTACTTGCATGAATTATACATAAATGTACTTAATTTCCTTTTGTTCATATTAAGATATTTTAAAATATTAATTCATAAAACAAAAATTAAATAATTTTTTTTTACATTCTAGAATAATCATTAAAGTTTGAAGGTTGAAAAATATTTTGTAAAAGGAAGAAAAGTGGAAGCCAGGAAGAGGCTATAAGTGTTCTTAACTATCCAATAATTCCAATGGTGCATATTCCTAACATTTTTCAAAATAACAACATAATGTTTGTACTTATTCCTAAAAATTGAAAATAAATTATATAAAAATATATACTTTTATAAACATGTTGCAGCAAAAATTTCACAGCATTTATTGAATAAAGAAACTAAATTAAGCAAGAATCATCTATCTACAAGAAAACCATAGATTTGAAGTCAATTTATTCTCAGGGTTCCCAATTTTATATGAGCAAGTCAGTGTTCTATATCTATATAGATTACTAAAATTGTTATTTGCATTTTTTTCTAACATGTTCTTCCCCATATTGCTCCTACTTTAGAGGTACCAAATGAAGCTTTGCTTGACCAAAGATCACATGCAGCAGTTAAGAAATCTCTTTTTATTTTTGGTTCTTACAATGAATTTTCATAGCAACATGTGGTAAGGGAGTTACTGGTTGGGCCTTGGGGTCTATGGAATTATTGTCTATACATCTTACACATTTGAGGATAAAAATCTGGCACAGATGGAAGATAAAAATGCTTTATTAATTTTATATCTGCACTACAATCTTTTATTTTTTGGCTGGAAAGTTCAGTTCAGTTCAGTCACTCAGTCGTGCCCTACTCTTTGGGACCCCATAGACTGCAGCACGTCAGGCCTCCCTATCAACAATTCCTGGAACTCACTCAAACTCATGTCCATTGAGTCGGTGATGCCATCCAACAATTTCATCCTCTGTCGTTCCCTTTTCCTACTGCCTTCCAATCTTTCCCAGCATCAGGGTCTTTTCCAATGAGTCAGTTTTTCTCATCAGGTGGCCAAAGTATTGGAGTTTCAGCTTCAGTATAAGTCCTTCCAGTGAATATTCAGGACTGACTTCTTTAAGGATTGACTTTTTTTTATCTCCTTGCAGTCCAAGGGACTCACAAGAATCTTCTCCAACACAGCAGTTCAAAAGCATCAATTCTTTGGCGCTCAGCTTTCTTTATAGTCCGACTCTCACATCCATATATGACTACTAGGAAAACCATAGCTTTGACTAAATGGACCTTTGTTGGCACGGTAATGTTTCTGCTTTTTTATAGGCTATCTAGGTTGGTAATTGGAGAAGGCAATGGCAACCCACTCCAGTGCTCTTGCCTGGAAAATCCCATGGACGGAGGAGCCTGGTGGGCTGCAGTCCATGGGGTCACTAAGAGTGGGACATGACTGAGCGACTTCACTTTCACTTTTCACTTTCATGCATTGGAGAAGGAAGTGGCAACCCACTCCAGTGTTTTTGCCTGGAGAATCCCAGGGACGGGGGAGCCTGGTGAGCTGTCGTCTATGGGGTCACACAGAGTCGGACATGACTGAAGTGACTTAGCAGCATCAGCAGGTTGGTAATAGCTTTTTGGTCATGGCTATGTTGGTCATAGCTAGGTTGGTGATGTCTGGAGAGTAATTACACTTCACAGTTTAAAATGTATTGTTCTGACCACCAACATATATGCTATTGATATCATTTGTATTACTTATAATTATTATTGCTTTGACCATTACTTATCATGGTTTAATGGAAATTGGGTTCCTGATTTTGAAATATCTCTGTCTTTCATAAACAATCCAGTTGAACCTATTATATTGGGAAAATATTTTAAAAATCTGAATTATATACAGATTATATATGATGAGAGTATGGGGAAAAACTTCATTAGATGTATATTCTCATAACATAATTCAATGACACCTTAATTTTTTAGAGGAAAAGGAGAAATTTTGTCACAAAAAAAGGAGGGGAACCAGAAAGCCATTAAGATTATGTTCTCCCTTATTTATTAACTTTCCATATATTTATAAAGAAAGATAATTTGTAGAGTGATATGTAAGACTATACTAAACAAGCAGTACATCATTTATTCATTCCTTCAACTATTTATGGATAAACTATGGCTTCCAAAATCTTTAATAGGAAGGTGTTAAGAAAGATAAATTGTTCAGTGAATTGAATGTCTAGAACAGATTACTCACTGTTATTGGCCAGAAATTTGACTTAAAAACATAAAAATTATATTTTTACTGTTTCTATAGTTCATTGGAAGGATTCTAGATCGGTCCCAACATTCATCTCTTCTAGTATTCATTTCTTTTTGTATTCTCTCCCCTTTAAGTATGGGCAGAACATGTGACTTGCTTCTTATTAATAGAACATAATAGTGACAAGATGATAGCCCCATGATTGTGTTACACTGTATAAATGGTATCTTGCTAGTATGTGTGTGCTAAGTAGCTTCGGTCATGTCCAACTCTTTATGACTCTATTTATGTAGCCTGCCAGGGTCCTCTGTCCATGGAATTCTCCAGGCAAGACTACTAGAGTGGGTTGTCATGCCTTCCTCCAGGGGATCTTCCTGACCCAGGAATCTAACTCATGTCTCTTACATCTCCTGCATACCAGTGCCACCTGGGAAGCCCTTGCTAGCAGACTTACTCAAATCCAGGCCTTGCTGGATTGATGAAGTCAGGGGCCATGATGGGAAGTTTTTTCATATTGGAAAAAACTGCTAGTAGCCCCTAGCAGTTCAAGGCAGCCATTAGGAGCTCACCATGACTTTTAGGCGACAGTCAAGAAGAAGCCTTGGACTCAGTCCTAGAGAAGCTAGTAAGAACTGCCAAGAACCTGAGTAAGAAGGAAGCGGATTTGTCACTGTTCAAGTCTCCCCACGAAAGCCCTGACCTGGCAAAGCCTTTATAGCAGCCTTGCTTAAGACTGAGATAAGCCATGTCAAGACTCTCAGATTACAGAAACTGTGAGATAATTACTATGTTATTTTATGTCACTAAGCTTGTGATAATTTGTTACACAGCAAGAGATAACTAATACATGAACTTTCTTAGTTTTTTTTTTCTATGCATAAATTATTGATGATTATTGCTAAACAACAGCAAAATATTGTTGTTGTTTAGTCATTAAGTCATGTTCAAGTTTTTTGTGACCCCATGGACTGTAGCCCACCAGGCTTCTCTGTCCATGGGATTTCCCAAGCAAGAATACTGGAGTGAGTTGTCATTTCCATCTGCAGAAGATCTGGGACCCAGGGATAGAAGTCATGTCTCCTGCATCTGTAGGCAGATTCTTTACCAATGAGGGTCCCAGGAAGATCACATTATTGAGCTAACTAATGTTAGATTAAAAAAAAAAATCTGTAAAAAATTTTACATATTTTGAGGACAAAAAAATCTCTCCTTTATATGATATTCTCTTCTTTCTGGTACATTTTCTACAGCTATTGTTGACTTTAAAAAGATTACTGAAAATGTTAGTAGTAAATATATTTTCTTGAAATCTAAGACAGCTGGTTGCATTGACAATTAGAATGTTGATTTAAGTAAAATTTGAGAGATTCTGAAATTGTCAAAAGCCTCTAAAATTATATTCATTAATAATTATTTTTTCTTCAGTTTTATAATTAAACTTGACATTTAGTAAGGTTTACCATAAGTGGTGCATTTGATTACATGTGATTTTAAATATATGTAACCATTTAATTTAAATTATGTATATTCTAGCGTTTTTTGTCTTCTCACCACAGTAATTTCAAAAATAAGAAAGGTGAATTCCTAAGTTACAATAAATGTCTTATCTTTACTTAGTAATGGTTCACATCTCATTATCATTTAATTTTAAAGTCAAAATGTTTTATGAATCTAATGTTTTCTATTATAATTAATACAAACTTCAATTTATCAATATTTTATGACTGGATATTAGGATTTATCTTATATACATACAGCCAAATTTCTGAACTGATTAATCAATTTCCAGTAAACTTATGAAAACTATTCCATACACAAATATTCAATAATTATATAACAACATAAAAACATATAATAGTAATATGTATTTCTACAGATTTCATAAAATACTTTTAAGTCAGCAAAGTACTAAGGTCTTTGTGAGATAAATGTATTTATCATAATTTTACTTCAACTATCTGGGGATCCAGGTGAAGTAGGAGAAGGAAAAGAAAAAAATATATAGTCAGTGTCTATTGGAGGCTAGGTACAGTGTTGTACACCATACACCCTGAATAAACAGAAAAGTAGAAAGAGTTATGTAAATCATATGAAGGATAAAAGGTTAATTAAGAATCTCAAATCTGTGTTTTTCCCATCACTTCCTTGAACAGTTCTTACTGACCATTCTGCTGTCTCATGCTATTTACGCCTCCTCTCTGATTTACAGATCCATAGAACCTGTACATATTGTAATTAGCTGACATGTATAAATTATCGATTATATATACTAAAATGCTGAAAAAAGTAGCAAGCCATGAGGCATACTCATGTTCTTTGAGAAATATATGATTAATCTGGAGAGAAGAAGACATGTTTAAACATGTTACTGAGACTTTCAGCTATTCTCCAGTCTAGATTTGCATTATAGCCTCTGCCACACTATGATACAAATTGTGTCTTTCACCCTGTACCAAATGTGTTCCATCTTTCTGAACAATTCTAGATAGTACTATGGCTAAGGAATAAAACTTTACATATCATTCTGAAAAACTTTCTCAAGAAGATTAAATCAGAATGGCATTCAGAAACTGTATTATAAAAATATGTAATAACCAACAAATTTCATTTAAGTAATTTTTTGGTGCTGATAGATGTGGATTATGGGAGTGTACATGAGGAAGGACTAAACTCTAGAATGCATAATTAAGATTGTGAAAGTTGCTCAGTTGTGTCTGACTCTTTTTGACCCCATAGACTGTAGCCCTCCAGGCTCCTCTGTCCATGGAATTGTCCAGGCAAGAATACTGGAGTGGGTTGCCATTCCCTTCTCCAGGGGATCTTCCCAACCCAGGGATTGAACCCAGGTCTCCTGAAGTGAGGGCAGATTCTTTACCATTTGAGCCACCATGGAAGCATATAATTAAGGTTAGTAGCATGATTTTTAATCATGAATACAAAGAAAAGAAAGATAAATGTGAATTTATTGGGAGGGGGAGCTAGAAATGCAAAAATAAATTCAGCTAAAAACATACTGTATATTTAAATATATAAATGTTTATCCATGGATAATGTAAGAGGTACTTTAGAACAGGCTAAGTAGCCACCGTAGAGACCTGGAAAAAGTTTAAGAAGTATTTGAGTAACTCAGTCTTTAAAGATACATAGATTTATTCAGGCAAATAAGGGGGGAAGCAGGTGTCTGATAGAGTACCAATAAGCAAAGTGCACAAAAAAGGGAAAGCACTTCTTATATATGGGGTATTCTGAGAAATCTCATTTTTTTAGAACATATATTTCTGGAGGGAAGAAAAAAATTATGATGCGAAAGAGACAGAGGGCTTAACCATGGAAAACATATATTTAGTTTGCTTGATTCTATAAAAGAATAGAGAATCATTGAGAATATTTAAATAAAGCATTGACTTAGTCAGATTTGTCTTTCCTAATTATCATTCTCACTTTTGAATGTGAAGTATATTACACACAGGCAAAATTAAGTGATAAGAATAATAGCTACTATTTATGTATATTATTTTAGCTAATTACCATATTTCCTTTTTCTGATATTATTAATATTAACTCTGATTTACAAATCAAAGAATGTAGGCCATCAAGCTTTCCATGGTCATTAGCTCAAGCAGGAATAATATCCAGGGGTATTTGCTAATCCCTCTGCAGACTTTCCTCATGAAGTCAGGAAATATGTGGGAAATTGTAATACCCTGCTGCTGCTGCTGCTGCTGCTAAGTCACTTCAGTCGTGTCCGACTCTGTGTGACCCCATAGTCAGCAGCCCACCAGGCTCCACCGTCCCTGGGATTCTCCAGGCCAGAACACTGGAGTGGGGTGCCATTTCCTTCTCCAATGCATGAAAGTGAAAAGTGAAAGTGAAGTCACTCAGTCGTATCCGACTCTTAGCGACCCCATGGACTGCAGCCCACCAGGCTCCTCCATCCATGGGATTTTCCAGGCAAGAGTACTGGAGTGGGGTACCATTGCCTTCTCCGTGTAATACCCTAGAGAAATGAAAACAACCTGACTGGCATAAATACTATGGATGGAAACAGAGGGACACAGCTAAGAAGTGCTGAGAAAGAAGAAATACTGAGGAGTTAAAATCCTACCAGGAATGAGATGATTCTAGTTAATGGGTGAAATCACCGGGAAATGCTAAATAATGATATTAATGGAAATGAAAAACAAAGGGACAGGAGGAGATGGAAGGGGATTGCTGAGTAATGCTGTGGTCATTTTGAAGTTTATCATAACATCAAGGGCTCTAGACCATGAAAAGTATGCTCCATTATTAAAACACACACACACACATACACACAACAACAACAAACCCAATCTCCCCCAAACATAAACTTTTCAGTGTATCTTCATCTTGTAATTTAATATTCCCTGAATTTTCTGGTCTCAAGCTGAGTCTGTGGAATCTGGAGGTAAAATTATCTTACTCCTCATTGCCACTTTAAGAACATTTTTGTGCTATTCCCTTTGGAGCACCTGGAGTCCTGTTATCCCACACACTTCTATTGGGGAGACTTTAATACATTGCTCATAACTTCGCCAGTAGCCAACCTTCGTAGGACTCCACCATCTTGTATGATTTCAACTTTTATTCCAATTTAATTATTTTAGAAGTGAATAAATTCAAATTTTACTTAAATGTTAATTACAGATAATCTAAAATTGGTTTGCAACTTTTTTTTCCCTAGAAGTTTGGAATGTAGCAGTTATGAAGATAGAAGTTTAGACTCTATCCTAAGGGTGAAGAAGAGAAGTGAAGAGAAGGCACTCAGTCGTGTCTGACTCTTTGCGACCCCATGGGCTGTAGCCCACCAGGCTCCTCGGTCCATGGGGTTTTCCAGGCTTGAATACTGGAGTGGGTTGCCATTTCCTTCTCCAGGGGATCTTCCAGACCCAGGGATCGAACCCAGGTTTCCCGCATTGTAGGCAGATGCTTTACCGTCCTAAGGGTAACTGGTGGCAATTAGAGGCCTTAGAAGAGAAGTTACTTGAACATTTGATCAGATCTGTGTTTCAGTAGAGTCATTCCTCCTGGGATATAGAGGATGCATGAGAAGAAGCCGTATAAGGGGGAAAAAAGAGCTCAAGGAAAGGCTGAATGGATTCGTGACCTCTGGGTATGGAGAACATCACCCTGCTAGGAGGAATCACTGAGGAACAGGGGCCCTAGACTACTGTTTATTCTTGTTTTGGTATTAATAGAAAACCTACTCATTTTCTCTATTTAGAAAAAATCTCTATTTATGCCTTATCACACAACCAATAGATGGCATCATCATCTCCAACTTAAGAGAGACTACATGAAAGATAAACATCGTGTAAATTCTGTAGATTAGTAGCAAAAAGAAACATTCCTAGTAGCTGTCTAGTCAAATCTGTTATCTATGCTTGATAACCTACACTACTAAAACTCATGCCCTCAGAAGACTAACACTCAATGACTTAAAAAAAAAAAAAAAGTGGAATTGCATTGAGGGGGAGACTTTTCTCTATCCTTCTACATTCTTCTGGCTGGTTTAAGAATTATATTGACATGAGACAGAGTAACAGGGAAAAAAATCAAACAAAAATTTCATAACATGCGTACATGGGAGATATCTATGTATACTCCCATGGGGGAGTTTCCCCATGGTGGAAACATTCACCTTAAATGTCATCTTCAAAAAAAGAGGATGTTTGGGTAATGGTTTGGGACTTCAAAGAGGAGAAAGTCAATTCACAGCAATATAGAAAGCAAAGTTTGGTAAACAAGAGTTTGCTGGGCTTTGCAGAGATAACAGGACATGTCTTGGAGTTTGACCTCTTGTTGCTTTGTTCAGTCGCTAAGTCATGTCTGACTCTGTAACCTCATGGACTGCAGCACACAAGGCTTCTCTGTCCATCACTATCTCCCTGAGTTTGCTCAAACTCCTGCCCATTGAGTCAGTGAAGCCATCCAGCCATCTCATCCTCTGTCACCACCTTCTCCACTTGCCCTCAATTTTTTGCAGTACCATGGTCTTTTCCAATAAGTCAGCTCTTCTTATCAGCTGGACAAATACTGGAGCTTCAGCTTTATCCTCGACCTTTCAATGAATGTTCAGGGTTGATTTCCTTTAAGAGTGACTGGTTTGATCTCCTTCCTGTCCAAGGGACTCTCAAGAGTCTTCTCCAGCACCACAATTGGAAAGCATCAATTCTTCGGCATGCAGCTTTCTTTACTGTCTAACTCTCATATCTATATATGACTACTGGAATACAATACCTTTGACTGTATGGAACTTTGCTGGGATAGTGATGTCTCTGCTTTTTAAAACACTGTGTATGTCTGACATAGCTATTCTTCCAAGGAGCAAGTGTCTTTTAATTTCTTGGCTGCAGTCAATGTCAACATTGATTTTGGAGCCCCAGAAAATGAAATCTGACACTGTTCCCACATGTTTCTCACCTATTTGTCATGAAGTAATGGGACTGGATGCATGCCATGATCTTCATTTTTAAATGTTGAGTTTTATGCCAGATTTTTCTCCTCTTTCACCTTCATCAAGAGGCTCCTCAGTTCCTCTTCACTTTCTGCCATTAAAGTGGTATCATCTGCATATCTGAGGTTGTTGATTTTTCTCCTGGCCCCAAAGAATAACAAGGAGAGATAAGAAAGCCTTCCTCAGCAATTAATGCAAAGAAATAGAGGAAAACAACAGAAAGGTAAAGACTAGAGATCTCTTCAAGAAAATTAGAGATACTAAGGGAATATTTCATGCAAAGATGGGCTCGATAAAGGACAGAAATGGTATGGACCTAACAGAAGCAGAAGATATTAAGAATAGGTGGCAAGAATACACAGAAGAACTATGCAAAAAAGATCTTCACCACCAAGATAACCATGATGGTGTGATCACTCACCTAGAGCCAGACATCCTGGAATGTGAAGTCAAGTGGGCCTTAAAAAGCATCACTACGAACAAAGCTAGTGGAGGTGATGGAATTCCAGTTGAGCTATTTCAAATCCTGAAAAATGATGCTGTGAAAGAGCTGCACTCAATATGCCAGCAAATTTGGAAAATTCAGCAGTGGCCACAGGACTGGAAAAGGTCAGTTTTCATTCCAATCCCAAAGAAAGGCAATGCCAAAGAATGCTCAAACTACCCCACAATTGCACTCATCTCACGTGCTAGTAAAGTAATGCTCAAAATTCTCCAAGCCAGGCTTCAGCAATATGTGAACCGTGAACTTTCTGATGTTCAAGCTGGTTTTAGAAAAGGCAGAGGAACCAGAGATCAAATTGCCAATATCTGCTGGATCATGGAAAAAGCAAGAGAGTTCCAGAAAAACATCTATTTCTGCTTTATTGACTATGCCAAAGCCTTTGACTGTGTGGATCACAATAAACTGTGGAAAATTCTGAAAGAGATGGGACTACCAGACCACCTGATCTGCCTCTTGAGAAATCTGTTTTCAGGTCAGGAAGCAACAGTAGAACTGGACATGGAACAACAGACTGGTTCCAAATAGGAAAAGGAGTATGTCAAGGCTGTGTATTATCACCCTGTGTATTTAACTTATATGCAGAGTACATCATGAGAAACGCTGGACTGGAAGAAACCCAAGCTGGAATCAAGATTGCCGGGAGAAATACCAATAACCTC
>NW_011494911.1:148469-150565 GCF_000754665.1 Bison bison bison | reverse complement strand
CGTCTAGTCAAGGCTATGGTTTTTCCTGTGGTCATGTATGGATGTGAGAGTTGGACTGTGAAGAAGGCTGAGCGCCGAAGAATTGATGCTTTTGAACTGTGGTGTTGGAGAAGACTCTTGAGAGTCCCTTGGACTGCAAGGAGATCCAACCAGTCCATTCTGAAGGAGATCAGCCCTGGGATTTCTTTGGAAGGAATGATGCTAAAGCTGAAACTCCAGTACTTTGGCCACCTGATGCTGGGAGGGATTGGGGGCAAGAGGAGAAGGGGATGACAGAGGATGAGATGGCTGAATGGCATCACTGACTCTATGGACGTGAGTCTGAGTGAACTCCGGGAGTTGGTGATGGACAGAGAGGCCTGGCATGCTGCGATTCATGGGGTGGCAAAGAGTCAGATACGACTGAGCGACTGATCTGAATGTCCACCAACCTCACTCTCCAGGATGTCTGGCTCTAGGTGCTTGACCACATCATTATGGTTCAGTCAGTTCAGTTGCACAGTCATGTTCAACTCTTTGCGACCCCATGGATATAGCACGCCAAGCTTCCCTGTCCAACACCAACTCCAGGAGCTTACAGCAGCTCATGTCCGTCGAGTCAGTGATGCCATCCAACAGTCTCATCCTCTGTCATCCCCTTCTCCCGCCTTCACTCTTTCCCAGCATTAGGGTCTTCTCCAATGAGTCAGTTTTTCACATTAGGTGGCCACAGTATTGGAGTTTTAGCTTTAGCATCAGTCCTTCCAATGAATATTCAGGACTGATTTCCATTAGGATGGATTTGTTGGATTTCCTTGCAATGCAAGAGACTCTAGAGTGTTCTCTAACACCACAGTTCAAAAGCATCAATTTTTCAGTGCTCAGCTTTCTTTAAAGTCCAACTCTCACCTCCATACATGACTACTGGAAAAAACAATGAGTTTGACTAGATGTAGAAAAGTAACATTTCTGCTTTTTAATATGCTGTCTAGGTTAGTCATAGCTTTACTTCCAAGGAGTAAGTGTCTTTTTATTTCATGGCTGCCGACACTATTTGCAGTGATTTTGGAGCCCAAGAAAATAAAGTCTGTCACTGTTTTCATTGTTTCTCCATTTATTAGTCATGAAATGATGGGAGCAGATGACATGATCTTAGTTTTCTGAATGCTGAATTTTAAGCCAATTTTTTCACTCTTCTCTTTCACTTTCATCAAGAGGCTCGTTAGTTCTTCAGTTTCTGCCATAAGGGTGGTATCATCTGCATATCTGAGGTTATTGATATTTCTCCTGGAAATCTTGATTCCAACTTGTGCTTCATCCAACCTGGCATTTTACATGATATACTCTGCATATAAGTTAAATAAGCAGGGTGACAATATACAGCCTTGATGTACTCCTTTCCCAATTTGGAACCAGTCTGTTGTTTCATGTCCAGTTCTAACTGTTGTTTCTTGACCTGTATACAGATTTCTCAGGACGCAGGTAAGGTGGTCTAGTATTCCCATCTCTTTAAGAATTGTCCACAGTTTGTTATGATCTACAGAATCAAAGGCTTTGGTGTAGTCAATAAAGCAGAAATAGATGTTGTTCTGGAACTCTCTTGCTTTTTCGATGATCCAGCAAATGTTGGCAGTTAGATCTCTTGTTCCTGTGACTTTTCTAAAACCAGCTTGAACAGGAAGTTCACATTTCACATATTGCTGAAGCCTGGCTTGGAGAATTTTGAGCATTAGTTTGCTAGCTTGTGAGATGAGTGCAATTGTGTGTTAGTTTGAACATTTTTTAGCTTTGCTTTTCTTAGGGATTGGAATGAAAACTGATGATTTCCAGCCCTGTGGCCACTGATGAGTTTTCCAAATTTGCTGGTATATTGAGTGCAGCACTTTCACACCATTATCTTTTAGGATTTGAAATAGCTCCACTGGAATTCCAAAACCTCCACTAGCTTTATTCATAGTGATGCTTGCTAAGGCCCACTTGATTTTGCATTCCAGGATGTCTGGCTATAGGTGAGTGATCACACCATCATGGTTATCTGGGTCATGATGATCTTTTTTGTATAGTTCTTCTGTGTATTCTTGCCATCTCTTCTTAATATCTTCTGCTTCTGTTAGGTC
>NW_011494911.1:119809-148369 GCF_000754665.1 Bison bison bison | reverse complement strand
CGGAAATGTCCCTTGGTATCTCTAATTTCTTGAAGAGATCTTTAGTCTTTCCCATTCTATTGTTTTCCTCTATTCTTTACATTGATCACTGACAAAGGCTTTCTTATGTCTCCTTGCTATTCTTTGGAACTTTGCATTCAAATGGGTATATCTTTCCTTTTCTCCTTTGCCTTTCACTTCTTTTCATAGCTGTTTGTAAGGCCTCCTCAGACAATCAGTTTGCCTTTTCCTTTGGAATGGTCATTATCACTGCCCCTTGTACAATGTCACCCACCTCCACCCATAGTTCTTCAGACACTCTGTGTATGAAATCTAATCCCTTGAATCTATTTCTTACTTCCACTGTATAATCATAAGGGATTTGATTTAGGTCATACTGAATGGCCTAGTGGTCTTCCATACTTTCTTCAATTTAAGTCTGAATTTGGCAGTAAGGAGTTCATGATCTGAGCCACAGTCAGGTCCCAGTCTTGTTTTTGCTGGCTGTATAGAGCTTCTCCATCTTTGGCTGCAAAGAATATAATCAATCTAATTTTGGGGCTGACCATCTGGTGATGTCCATGTGTAGAGTCTTCTCTTGTTTTGTTGGAAGAGGGTATTTGCTATGACCAGTGTGTTCTCTTGCAAAACTCTGTTAGCCTTTGACCTGCTTAATTTTGTGCTGCAAAGCCAAATTTGCTTGTTAGTCCAGTTATCTCTTGACTTCCTACTTTTGTATTCCAGTCCCCTATAATGAAAAGGACATCTTTTTGGGGTGTTAGTTCTAGAAGTCTTGTAGGTCTTCACAGAAACATTCAATTTCAGCTTCTTCAGCATTACTGGTCAGGACATGGACTTGGATATTCGTGATATTGAATGGTTAGCCTTGGAAAGGAACAGAGATCATTCTGTCATTTTTGAGATTGTATCCAAGCACTGCATGTTGGACTCTTGTTGACTATGATGGCTATTCCATTTCTTCTAAGTGATTCTTGCCCACAGTAGTAGATATAATGGTCATCTGAGCTAAATTCACCAATTCCAGTCCACATTAGTTCACTGATCCCTAAAATGTTGATGTTCACTCTTGCCATTGCCTGTTTGATCACTTCTAATTTACCTTGATTCATGGACCTAGCATTCTAGTGCAAGTTGCTCAGTCATTTCCAACTCTTTGCAACCCCAAGAACTATACAGTCCATGGAATTCTCCAGACCAGAATACTGTAGTGGGTAGCATTTCCCTTCTCCAGGGGATCTTCCTAACTCAGGGATCAAACCCAGGCCTCCTGCATTATAGGCTGATTCCTTACCAACTGAGCTCCAGGTGCCTATGCAATATTGCTCTTTACAGCATCGGACTTTACTTCCATCACCAGTCACATCCACAACTGGGAGTTGTTTTTGCTTTGGCTTTTGTCTCTTCATTCTTTCTGGAGTAATTTCTCCACTGATCTTCAGTTGCATATTGGGTGCCTACGAACCCTGGGAGTTCACCTTTCAGTGTCCTATCTTTTTTGCCCTTTCACACTGCTCATGGGGGTCTCAAGGCAAGAATACTGAAATGGTTTGCCATTCCCTTCTTCAGAGGACCATGTTTTGTCAGAACTTTCCACCATGACGCATCCATCTAGGGTTCCCCTACATGGCATGGTTCATAGTTTCATTGAGTTAGACAAGGCTGTGGTCCATGTGTTTAGTTTGGTTAGTGTTCTGTGATTGTGGTTTTCAGTCTGTCTGCCCTCTGATGGATAAGGATAAGAAGCTTATGGAAGCTTCCTGATGGGTGAGACTGACTGAGGGGGAAACTGGATCTTGTTCTGATGGGCAGGGCCATGCTCAGTGAACCAATGACATTGCTCAGTCATGTCCTGTTCTTTGCAATTCCATGGACTGTAGCCCATCAGGCTAGTCCATCCACAGAATTTTCCAGGCAAGAGTACTGGAATGTGCTGCCATTTCCTTCTCCAGGGGCTCTTCCCTACCCAGGGATCAAACTCAGGTCTCTTACATTGCAGGCAGATGCTTTACCATCTGAGCCACCAGAGAAGTCCTTGGCCATACTAAATTTTTAATTCAATTTTCTGTAATAATCATGGTTAACTGGGTCATTAAGAGCTTTTCTTGTAGAGTTTATATTCTTACCACATTTTCTTAATCTCTTGTGCTTCTGTTAGGCCCTTGCCATTTTTGTCCTTTGCTGTGCCTATCTTTGTATGAAATGTTCCCTTGCTAACTCCAATTTTCTTAAAGAGATATCTAGTTTTTCCCTTTCTACTGTTTTCCTCTATTTCTTTGCATTTACTTAAGAAGGCTTTCTTATCTCTCCTTGCTCTTCTCTGGAATTCTGCAACTCATTCAGTTGGCTATATCTTTCCCTTTCTCCTTTGCCTTTTTTTTTTTCCCTCAGATATTTGGAAGGACTCCTCAGACAACTACTTTGCTTTACTGCATTTCTTTTTCTTGTGGAGGTTTTGGTTACCACATCCTATAGAGTGTTAGAAACCTCTGTCCATAGTTCTTCAGGCGCTCTGTCTATCAAATCTAATCCCTTGAATCTATTTGTCACTTCCTCTGTATAATCATAAGTGACTTGATTTAGGTCATACCTGAATGGTCTAGTGGTTTTCCCTATGTTCTTCCATTTGAGTGTGAATTTTGCAATAAGGAGCTGACAATCTGAGCCACAGTCAGCTGCAGATCTTGTTTTCTGCTGACTGCATAGAGCTTACCCATCTTCAGCTGCAAAGAATATTATCAATCTGATTTCTGTACTGACCAGAAGCTGTCTCTCGTGTTTTTGGAAGAGGGTGTTTTTTACGACTTGTGCATTCTCTTGGCAAAACTCTGTTAGCTTTTTCCCTGCTTCATTGTGCTCTAAGGCCAAACTTGTCTGTTATTCAGATATCTCTTGACTTCCTAATTTTGCATTCCAGTCCCCTATGATGAAAAGGGCATCTTTTTTTTTTTTTTTTGATGTTAGTTCTAGGAGGTCTTGCAGGTCTTCAAAGAGTTGTTCAGCTTCTTCAGCATTAGAGGTTGGGGCATAGACTTGGATTACTGTGATGGTGAATGGTTCCCTTGGAAACAAATGGAAATCATTCTGTCATTTTTGAGATTGCAACCAAGTACTGCATTTCAGACTCTTTTGTCAACTATGATGGCTATTCCTTTCCTTCTAGGGGATTCTCGCCCACAATAGTAGATGTAATGGTCATCTGAATTAAATTCTCCTAGTCCTGTCCATTTTAGTTCACTGATTCCTAACATGTTTACCCTTGCCATCTCCTGTTTGACCACATCGAGGTTACTTGATTCATGGATCTAAGATTCCAGGTTCGTATGCAATATTGTTCTTTACAGCATCAGACTTCACTTTCACCACCAGATACAGCCGCAATTGGGCATTGTTTCCACTTTGGCTCAACCTCTTCATTCTTTTCGTAGCTATTTATCTGCTCTACTCCAGTAGAATATTGATCTCTAGGCCCTGGGAATTTTCCCCACCACACCTAGCCCATATTCTTTACAGATATATTTGGCAATAGTTCTATTCCTAGAACAAGCCCTTTATCTGAATTCTTTTTAGGTCATTAAGATGAAAGTTAACAAGAAAAACTTCCTGAGACTTCCATTTCTTAAAAATGATCAGCCCAAATTAATCCTCATGCCAAGGAGACACATTTTGGGGTGGCAAATTTTGTTTCCCTACAAAATCATGGATGGTTTCCAGTGCAAAGAAGAAAATAAGAAGAATGACCCATACTATGAAATCTGTAAAACCATAGTAATAATATTTTTTATGAGGCCAAGTAGTTCTAGAAGAGTTATAAATAGTTCTACATAGCAGTTGTAACTTGCAAATGAAAGAATAGCTTTAAAAACATATGTGTACTTTACAAAAGCCTACTGGTTATAAATCAGTCTCTTCAGAAACACCTATGTTCCTAGTGAGCGATCATAGTCAGAAGGATCCTGCTTTATCTGTGCTTATTTATCATCACACACATTCATACACACAGAAAACATTCTGTTTGGTATGGGGAAATTGGGATTTTTAAATTCTATGACTTGAATTTGGGGGCTTCCCTGATACCTCAGCTGCTAAAGAATCTGTCTGCAATGCAGGAGACCCAGTTAGAACCCTGGGTCAGGAAGATCCTCTGGAGAAGGGAATGGCAATCTACTCAGTCTTCTTGCCTGGAGAGTTCCATGGACAGAGGAACCTGGTGAGTTACAGCCTATGGGTTGCAAAGAGTCGGACACGACTGAGCGAATAACATTAACACTAACTAATTAGTTGGAGAGGGCTAACTGTAATAAGAAACAGAAAGCAAGAAATGCAGAACTCAAGCACAGCAGAGCTTTAATTCTTACTAGTGAGGAATGAGTGAACAAGTGTAGGATTAGGTCTCTTCCCCACAGTAATTCAGACAGCTACGCTGAGTAAAGTGCTGTGCTCATTTTCAAAATATGGCTTCCTTGATTTTCTTTTCTTGATTTCTTGATCTCTATTTTAGCTATAAAAGGGGGAGGGAAGCCATAACAAAAGGCTTGTGGGACACTTGTTTAAACTAGGACTGGAAATGGCACACATCACCTCTACAGCTGTATGTAAATTCCATTGATCCAACATGGACACAATGATCTTTATAGGAAATTAGAAAAGTTAGTCAGAAAAACCAAGCAAAACAAAGCATACAATTAAACAAAACTTGGATTTTAGTAAATTACTACTAGTTGGTGCCACACTACCCAGACTCATTTTTCTTACATGCAAATTTGGGAAATTAAATCCCCATGAAAATGTTGTGAACATTAAACTCAGTTAATCAACCTAAGAGTTTGGTACTCTGTAGGTACCAAACCGTAGTTGTTTTGTTGTTGCTGTAGTCTCAAATACACAAATGAAGAAGCACCATATTTTTGGGGCTATCCCCAATTTTCTTCCCACTTCTAAATACCACAGAAGCTGCAATTACTATAAGCATTTATTTTGACAAAACTGACACAAATATCTACAAAATTGTGGTCATAATCATGCCTCAGATTGTTTTCTGAGCATAGTCATTTTCTTACAGTAGGTGCTTTTGGAAAAGATACATGATTTGGAGCTTGATTTAAGTAGTGTCTACACTAGGGCATCTTACTTAGGACAACATGAGTATAGGAATTTGTGGAAGGAATAAACTCATTCTTCCAAATTTCAGCAGAAACAGGGGCTACACATTACATTAAGTTTACCTTTATGAGGGTCTTAAATTTTAAGACTCATTCCCTTTGGTCCCAAAGAATCACATCATCTTGTTGGCTACTTGGATATTTTACACTTACAAAGAAGCATCTCCATGTGGATAATTGAAAGCTAGTCATATCTGATACAGCCCAAGCCAATGAAAATTTGGCTTGCTATCCCATGAGCTTGGTAGACTTGACCAAAGTATAGCCCCTAAATCATTACAGTTAGGGTCACTGCCTAATAATTATTCTAAAATAGAGTAGCATCCAATAACATAATTTACTTAACTATTAAAGATTATCATTAATATAGATTTATATTAAAATATGGCAAAAATTCTCTAATGATTAAGAAATAAAGGATTCAGCATCTAAAACAAAATTTCTCTGCAGAATTAATAGAACCTCTAAAAAATAAACCTTCATTTTTATATGAAGAATCATATAAAAATAGAATCCTGCAATCACTAGGTGATATATTTTAGGAGGGAAAACAATAGCACTATTTTGTTTTCCTACATTTTATCATCAGATTTATGTTTGTGAGAGAGTAGTATTAAGGTTTGGAGAGGAAATTAAATTTGGTAGGCCAATTCTGACAGGATAATCCTAGTTTTTATATAGTGAAATATACTCAACACATTTGAAATTGCTTTGGCTCATAATTTGTTCAGACATCTGTATAACTGAACACTTTCAGATATCTAACATCCAAAATTAAATTAGAGACCATTGACCAAACAGACTTATGCCAAAATTTGATGAAAATCAAGTGAATACATCATTTCATAAAAAATCACAAGTTGAACAAAAGTGTATTTACTCAGAAATGACATTTCATTTCAAACTGTTGAGTGCACTCCCATACCTTAATTCAAATCATACATTCAGATAATAATCACTGTAATTAGTTTCAGTGAGGAAAATATAAAACAATCTAGATATTCCACACCATACAGCATGTAGGATCTTAGTTCCCCAACCAAGGATGGAACCCATGCACTCCTGCAGTGGATGTGCAGAGTCTTAACTATCTCGACCACCAGGGAAGTCCCTGAGAAAGTTTTATTACATAAAGTTATTTGTGAATACAATTTCTGGAAAGGTTGGAAGAATGAGGATGGGGAATGGTCTCTGCTAGATCTCTAGGAGTCAGGGTGTAGTATTAAACCCAAGATACTGCTGGTGATGATCACAGCTCCCTCTACACTGAGGGATAGATAGTTTTAGGTAAAACACTCTGAGGCCCCAGAATATGCTCATGTCCGCTGAATCCCAGAGCTAAGAGAGCACAATATTATGGTAACTGCTTTCCTTGCATCTTTTAAAAAATATTACTTTTGCATAATATGACTCAGAATCACTTTGTAGTATTAGACAATACAACCACACTCTTATTCTTTAAAAAATGCTTACCCCATCTGTGAATTTGCTGATAAATGCTAGGCTACATGGCTCTACTTTGATATTCCTCTTCTGAACAACAGCCAGTTTTCCACACATAACTTAATTAAAAATCAGTTCCCTCCCAAATATTTAAATCCATTCTTTTTGACATAACAAGTTGTTTTCTAAATTGTGTAATTAGATATTTTTCTAAGTCATATATTCATGTCCAGTAATGAGTCTCTTTAAGTGTTGTTTCATCTCTATTTCTCCTGTTTTATTTTTCACGGAGAGACATTTTTAAGCATTCATTTGAACTATAATAAATGTGTGCTAATTTTAATAGCTTCTCTGTTATTTCTCTTTACAAAGAGAAAATTGTGTATATTCTTTTATAATGGTCATATCTCAGTTTAACATCATATTGTATTTTCTAGAACTTAACATGATTGCTTTATTGAATATAAAAGTGAAAATGCTCAAAGAGCATAATTTACATTCACACTACAAATGTTCAGTTTAAAAACATTTCAAATATTTCATTTTACTCCTGTCTATAATAAGGAAAAATAAAACGTGTATGACAATTCAATGGAAATTGTTTCTATATTTTCTTTAATATTTTATAATTTATGGTTAAACACACATTTCAAATTATTAAAAAAAAGTCTATCAGATTTTTGAGATTCAATTCAATAACAAAAAACAAGCAATCCAGTCAACAAAAAAGAAATGAGAGGAGACCTAAGTAAACATTTCTCCAAAGAAGACATACAGATGGCCAACAGGCACATGAAAAGGTGCTCATCATCATTGATAATTAGAGAAATACAAATTAAAACTACGGTGAGCTACCACCAAACACCAGTCAAGATGGCCATGGTTAAAATGTCTAAAAATAATAAATACTGAGAAAGTGTGGAGAAAGGGAACCTTCTTGTACTGTTGATAGGACTGTAAGTTTGTACAGCCATTATGGATAAGTTTCTTCTACGGAAGTTTCTTAAAAAAAAACAAAAACAAAAACACTAAAAACAGAACTACCATATGATACAGCAATCCCACTCCTGGGCATATACTCAGACAAAACTATAATTCAGTGTTTATAGCAGCACCATTTACAACAGTCAAGACACGGAAGCAGCCTAAGTGTACATTGACAGATGAATGAATAGATAAGATGTGGTGTGTGTGTATGCATATGTGCAATGCAAGTGAAAGTGAAGTCACTCAGTCGTGTCTGACTCTTTGCGACCCCATGGGCTGTAGCCTACCAGGCTCCTCTGTCCATGGGATTTTCTAGGCAATAGTACTGGAGTGGATTGCCATTTCCTTCTCCAGGGGATCTTCCCGACTCAGGGATTGAACCCAGGTCTCCCGCATTGTAGACAGACACTTTATCGTCTGAGCCACCAGGGAAGTCCATGCAATGCAATATGTATGTATTTTTCATTTTTTTTTATCCATGAAAAATGAAATAATGCCATTTTCAGGAACATAGAAGAATCTAGAGATTTTCATAATAAATGAAGTAAGTCAGAAAGACAAATAGTATATGATATCACTTATATGGGGAATCTAAAATATGACACAAATGAACATATTTATGAAACAGAAATAGACTCACAGACATACAGAACAGACTTGTGGTTGCTAACAGGGAGGAGAAGTGGGGAAAGGAAAGACTGGCAGTTTAGGATTAGCAGATGAAAGCTAGTACATATAGTATAGATAAACAATAAGATCCTCGTGTATAGCACAAGGAACTATATTCTGTGATAAACCAGAATGGAAAAGAATATGAAAAAGAATATATATACGTATAGCTGAGTCACTGCTATGCAGCAGAAATTAATACAACATTGCAAATCAAACATCCTTCTGTAAAAATTTTAAAGTCTCCCAGTAGAGAAATTGATGCAATATTAAAAGGCTGTCCATTTTAAAATGCAATATTAATTAATTACCAAGAGTTTAAATAAAATTTTATTCTTCATATTCCCAAGAATAATATGGCCATGCTGATTTTAAAAATACATGGAGAAAAAAATATACCGTTGTAGTCACCAACCCCATATTTCCAGGTTTTAAATAATTAAATTTTCTGTTCTGTAACATGATACCTGGCTACTAAATAAATTCCTGAATATTGATAAAGGATTCATACATCTTTGGTTTTGATGCTATAACAGAAAAAGATACAGTAACATTAAAATTGTATAACCTTGAAGAATAATACCTTTAATTTATTTGCATGACTTTCATAGTTAATTTACAATGTAAAGACTTTCATCATTTCATTAAAGTATTATAAAAGTGAAATAAATAAGTCACTGTAATTAAATATCGTGTTCTTATTTATAAAATATCAACATCAAAATGTAATTGCTAGTATTCTATTAAATTACATATTTTTCATTTAAATTTGATTTTATTATTCATTTAATTTTTCTGGAATTTTGGTATTTACAGGCTCCATATATTCCTATGAAAGAATGTAAAACATCTTTATGAAAGTCCTACTCTGAAATCCATTTAATTAACTAATTTAATTTTTTAACTTTCAATCTTGAAATAATTTTAGTCTCATAGAAATTAAAAATATAATCCAGAGCAAGTTGGGTATACTCTTCACTGAAATTTCCAAACAATAACACATTGCTCTAGGTACAATCGGAGAAGGCAATGGCACCCCACTCCAGTACTCTTGCCTGGAAAATCCCATGGACGGAGGAGCCTGGTGGGCTGTATGCAGCCCAGGGGGTCGCTAAGAGTCAGACACGACTGAGCGACTTCACTTTCACTTTTCCTTTCATACATTGGAGAAGGAAATGGCAACCCGCTCCAGTGTTCTTGCCTGGAGAATCCCAGGGACGGTGAAGCCTGATGGGCTGCCGTCTATGGCATCCCAGAGAGTCAGACAGGACTGAAGCAACTTAGTAGCAGCAGCTAAGTACAATATCAAGACCGGGAATTTGACACTGACTAACTGGAATAGTCTAGAGGCCTTATTTGAAGTTTACTAACTTTTACATGCACTCGTGTGTGTGTGTTTAGTTTTACACAATTTTACCACATTTATCATTTATAGATTAACACAGTCATCACCTGAATCAACATAAAAAACTCTCCCATCATTACAAAGCAATTTCCTAGTGCTATCCTTCTAATACCTACTCTGACCATGACTTGAGTTCCGGGCAACCATTAATCTGTTCTTGATTTCCATAGTTTAATCATTTTGAAAATGTTACATAGATGGAATCCAGCAATATGTAAATTTTTGAGGTTTTAAAAAATTAACATTTTTTTATATTCAATATAATGCCCTAAACCAATTCATCCAACAAGTTTTTGATTATACCAATACCCACATTCTTTCTATGGAAGACCTAGGATTCTAATTAAAAAACCAAAAAGCTGACACCATGATGTAATTCAAATACCAGATAGTTTTTGAATGGGAAAAATATTTTATTTTAAAATTTTACAAGCTTGCCTATAAATTATGAAGTATATACCTTTTTATTTAAACGCGATGAGTAACACTAAGTATCTTCAGTGTTTTAAACCAAAACATCTGCTTCAATTCCAGACTTGTACACATGGCACAGTTTATGTTAGTTTTCCCTTAAAGTGCTTACTTTGTTGAAAAAAAAATTGTTCTCATAAAAATGGCAGCTGCTTTTAAAAAGCAATGCTTCTTAAAGTCTAAAGCAAACCCCTGGGGAATAGCGAAATGCATATGACCAGAAGGAAAATCAGCCTGTATTTAATATTTATAGGTATGCCAGCTTACATTATCATTGACTACTGTGAAAACTGAGGCAGACATTCTAATTCTAAAATGTCTTGGCTTTGTTGATAGGGGCTGTATATTTTATTCTTAAATAACAGTATTTTGAAAATAAACTAACATTAAAAAATCTGTCCATTATGTTCCATAGCCCATACATTGCAGTTCACTGGATGTCTTCAGTGCTGGACTCTTCTGCATTAAGAGAAATTGAGTTAGTATCAAAAGGTCTTCTGCTTTGAAGTAGTCACCTGTTTATCAAGAAAAGCTCTGGGGTTTGCTACATAAAATTTAAGAGAAGCTTAGTTTTCACTGAGTGTGTAGTTAGCCTAAAAGATGCCCCTCAATGACCTCCTTGTTCTATTGCTCACATCTGCCACATCCAACCAAGACTGTTAGTCTCTGACAGCATAAGACAGAATAGGTGGCATGTCACCGGTCACTTTGGAGATTACATAATAAAAGACTGAAAGTTTTTGACATATTAGGAGGATATTCAGGGAACCTATGGAGAAACTAATAAAGCAAAAATAATGAAGTCTGTAGTCTGTAGCCAGTGAGAACTGAAGCCTATTGACAACCACATGAGAGAGCCTGGGAGAAGCTTTACTGAGGCCTGGCTGATCACTTAAACAAAAATTTATGAGGGGCTCTGAATCAGAACCATCCCAGATTGCTGCCCTAGTTTCATGATCCAAAGGGATTATGATGCAATACATTTTTATATTTAGTTTATTTAGTTTTTTTTTAATTTTATTTTATTTTTAAACTTTACATAATTGTATTAGTTTTGCCAAATATCACAATGAATCCGCATATATGCAAAATTGGTGAATAATTTGGTATGGGGCAATAGACAACTGGTATGTTGCCAACATGCAGTTAATTTAGTTCTTTTTTTGTACTGTATGACAAGTGGAATGCCACACAGCAAAACCGTAATTGTGGGGGTGACTTTGAAAATGGCAGTGGATAGAAGCTGAATAGACTGTAAGGATTCTGAGGAACGATAAAGTGAAAACTTTGGCCATGAATGCACCACTCATGGAATTTGGGCTCTGATGAGGTTCTGGTGAAGGCTTAACAGAAAGTGAGAAAAATCTTGTCACAAACCATAGGAGCACAGATCAATGTTATTAGCAGGAGGCCAAACATCCAGCAGCCTTATTTCCATGGTAACATAGAAGATAGAAAATGTACCTAAAAGACTAGGCAATCTAGCTCAGATTTCCAGGCACACAACTGAAAGTCTATGTTTCTTCTTGCTACTTATAGCAAAATATGAGGGGAGTGATAAACTAAATGAATGAATGTTAAATTAAAAGGAGCTAAGACTTACAGGAATCAAAGATTCTCAGTCTCTTAAAAATAGTAAATCAGGCTAAAATTTAGAAACATTTTCCTATCTAATATCATGTCCAGGACACTTACAGAAAACCATGATCTAAAGATAAAGCTGAAAATTTGATTATAAAATTTTAAGACTCGAGAGATATAAAAATGTTGCCTCCAAGAACTATTCAGTCAGAAAGAAGGCTCTTTATAGGGATTAAGGATGTCCTGAAAGATTTTATCAACAATTGAAAGTGAAACTGATATAATACTACTTCACACAGCGAGTAAGAGAGCAGCAGAAAACTTCCTGAACGACTCAATCACTACTGATAAACTAAAATATCCATCTTTTTGTATAATTTCAGCAAAAGAAACATAATAAACTCCTAAACACAGCTATGAACATAAAACCTAAAATCCAGATAGTTCTCTGCATTTTCAATGAGCACACTGGACACTCACTAGGTTTATTTTAATAGCCACCCAGTTGGCTTCCTCCTCCTTTCCTCTCCTATTTCTTCTACCACAATTCTATGCACAGCACTTCTAATTTTATGTTCTTTTAAAAATTCTAGTAAGGTCATGTCACCCCTTACTCTAAATCCTGTACCTTCTCCATTTCACTCAGAGTAAAATTAAAATTTCCAAGAATTTAAAATGTATAATTCTACACAATCTGGCCCTACTGCCTTCTGACCTCATTTCCTATTGTTACTTTATACTCAGAGGAGAGAATTTAATATAAATTTAATAGAAACTGGAAATTTAATAGAAACATTAGAGAAAGATAAGAAAAAATAGCCAGGATAATGAAATAAAATAATGAGATAAGTGAAAAATCAGGGAGATTATATTTGAAAGGAAAGACAAGGAGATTCAAAACCATTGAATATATTTAGAAAAGGCAGAGGAACCAGAGATCAAATTGCCAACATCCATTGGATCATAGAGAAGCAAGAGAATTCCATAAAACATCTACTTCTGCTTCACTGACTGTGCAAAAGCCTTTGACTGTGTGGATCACAACTGTGGAAAATTCTTCAAGAAATGGGAATATCAGACCACCTTACCTGCCTCCTGAGAAATCTGTATGCAGGTAAAGAAGCAACAGTTAGAACTTGACATGGAACAATGACTGGCTCCAAATTGGGAAAGGAGTATGTCAAGGGTGTATGTTATCATTCTGCTTATTTAACTTATATGCAGAGTACATCATGTGAAATGCTGGGCTGGATGAGTCACAAGCTGGAATCAAATTTGCCAAGAGAAATATCAACAATCTTAGATACGTAAATGGCACCACCTTTATGGCAGAAAGCAAAGAGGAACTAAAGAGCCTCTTGATGAAGGTAAAAGAGGGAATTGAAAAAACTGGCTTAAAACTCAATATTCAAAAAACTAAGATCAAGACATCTGGTCCCATCACTTCATGGCAATGACAATGGAAACAGTGACAGATCTTATTTTCTTGGGCTCCAAAATCACTGCAGATAGTGACTGCAGCCACTTCTGCTCCTTGGAAGAAAAGCATATGACACATCTATTAAAAAAGCAGAGACAGCATTTTGCTGACAAAGATCTGTATAGTCAAAGCTATAGTCTTCCCAGTAGTCATGTACAGATGTGAGAGCTGGACCATAAAAAAGGCTGAGCATCAAATATTTGATACTTTCAAATTGTGGTGTTAGATAAGACTCTTGAGAGTCCCTTGGACTGCATGGAGAACAAACCAGTCAATTCTAAAGGAAATCAACTCTGAATATTCACTGCAAGGACTTATGCTGAAGCTGCAATACTTTAGCCACCTGATATGAAGTGCAGACTTATTGGAAAAGACCCTGATGCTGGGAAAGATTGAAGGCAGGAAGAGAAGGGGACAACAGAGGACAAGATGATTGGATGGCATTACTGACTCAATGAACATGAGTTTGAGCAAGCTCTGGGAGATGGTGAAGGACAGGGAAGCCTGATGTGCTGCAGTCCATGGGGTTGCAGAGTTGGACAAGACTGAATAACTGAACAACAACATAAATACCTCCTGTTGAGTAGCCCCACTTCTCATAAGCCCCAATCCATTCCCAAACACATATATTCAACTTTCTTTATGATTTTAGTGACTATTTATTAAATGGTAAATGAACAACCAAGAATATCCAGATACTTGAGAAAAGACTCTATCAGGAAGGAAAATAACCAAAGTATCATAGGACAAAGAGAGAACAGAAGAAAACTTTAAAAAACAGATGACATTTTAAGATCATTAAGAGAAGATATTTTTAAAAATGAAGAAGAGACTATGTGATATGAAAATTAAATGTGAAGCAAAAAGCCCTCAAATTGTCTATTTTAAATGAAAACAAAATTAATAGAATAGAAACATTAAATGATTTAAAAAACCCCCTCAAATGACAGAGATTGAAAATGAGAGAAAAGATAGCAACAAGAAGTTATGACCAGAATATCCAGCAACTAAGGAGAAATGTGAGAAAGATAAATTAATGCAAGTAAAAATGGATAGTGAGGAATTACAAAAATAAACCATGGAGGAAAATTTCCACAAATGTGAAACAAGTCTCTAAAGTCAAAGGGTCAGCTTAGGATTCAGCATAACTTTTAAAAAATGACCACCACTGAAGAATATCCTATGGAAAATGAGAACACAAGTGATAGCTTTAAAAAAACGTGAAAGTGCGAGAGAGCACAAATTACATGCCAAGAAACAGAAATCTGAAGAGAACTGATCTGCTCAATAGCAAGTCTAAATATATTTAAGGACATGAAGCTATGCCTTGAGAATTCTAAAGGAGAAGTATGTGCAACATTAAGAGAATCAAAATGTTAACTTTCTTGAATCATTCTTAGAATACTATTGGAGAATTAGCTTGAGCAGAATATATGAACAAGAATAATCTAAGATTTTGTAAGACGTGGGATTCAGGAAATCTGAAATCTAAACTAGAAGGGAAGAGAATCCTAGGATAACAGCTGTGGAGCAGACTATAAGAACATTTATGATTAGAAAAGGAGACAGACCTATATTTCAGGAAAAAAAAAAACCTTGTAATTTATTTCACTTGTTTGGAATTCTGGAAAACGTATTAATAAATATTTGAAACATTTAAGAAAGTATATATACAAACATATACATACATAATTTTTTTTGCAAGGTAAATGATAAATCATGTATCTTTTAACTAAGTTGTTGTTCAGTTGCTCAGTCGTGTCTTACTTTTATGACCCCATGGACTGCAGCACACCATGTTTCCCTGTCCTTCACCATCTCCCGGAGCTTGCTCACTCATGTCCATTGAGTCAGTGATGCTATCCAACCATCTCATCTTTTCTTCTTCTGCCTTCAGTCTTTCCCAGCACCAAGGTCTTTTCTAATAAGTCAGCTTTTTGCATCAGGTGGCCAAAGTATTGGAGCTTCAGCTTCAGCATAAGTCCTTCCAATGAATAATCAGAGTTGATTTCCTTTAGGATTGACTGGTTTGATCTCCTTGCTGTCCAAGGGACTCTAAAGAGTCTTCTCCAACATCATGGTTGGAAAGCATCAATTTTATAGGGGTTGAAGAAATACTAGGAGAGAGCTGGAAGACAACTGAAGTTTGACATGAAAAATTTTAAACATTATACAAGAAGTCAAAAAAAAAGATGACATAAAATTCCAAGTAACAGCAGAATATAAATAAACTATTTATCTGTCTGTCTAGAGAGACAAATATTGCAGTGTAACTAAAAACACTGAAAATGGTTTCCTCTGGAAATGATTCAAAAATGACAACTCTGAGATAAGCTTTTTAGTATTCTTTGATAGATTAGATGCTTACTTTTTTTAATATGATAAAAATTTAATTTGAAAAGTAATAATAAATAATGGAGCAACACTGTCTCTTCAACAAGTGGTGCTTTAGGGACTTCCCTGGCTGTCCAGAGGTTAAGACTTTACCTTCCAATG
Organism: Bison bison bison; assembly: GCF_000754665.1. Lineage (NCBI taxonomy): Eukaryota > Metazoa > Chordata > Mammalia > Artiodactyla > Bovidae > Bison > Bison bison. Next base: position 132,678 of record NW_011494911.1, on the reverse strand, counting down.
CACGGGGTGTAGGTTCGATCCCTGATCGGGAGGCTAAGATCCCACAAGCCTCCAGCCAAAATCCAAAACATAAAACAGAAACAATATTGTAATAAAGATTTTTTTTAATGGTCCACATCAAAAAATGTTTTAAAAAATAGTGTTGCAACAACTGGATATCCACATGCAAGAAAATGAATTTAAACAAAGACCTTACACCTTTTCACAAAAATTAACTCAAAAAGGATCATAGGCCAAAATATAAAATGAAAAATCATAAAACACCTAAAGACAACATAGAAAACCAAGATGACCCTAGATATGGCAATGACTTTTTAGACACAAACCAAAAGCATGATGCATGAAAGAAATAAACTATATTTTGGACTTCCAGAAAATTAAAACTTTCTGATCTATGAAAGAAAATTTTGAGAGTTAGAAGACAAGCCAGAGAATGGGAAAAAAAAAAAAATTGCAGAAGACACATCTGATAAAGGACTATTATCCAAAACACACAAAGAACACTTATAAATCAATACTAAAACAAACATGATTAAAAAAAAAAATTGGGCCAGTGACTTTAACAAACAACTCACCCAGAAGGTCTACACATAGCAAATAAGGATATAAAAAGACAGTCCACATCTTATGTCATCGGAGAAATGTAAATTACAATGACAAGAAGATATCATTACACACCTTTAACTACACTATACAATGAGATGTGCCCACAGCAAACTCTGGCAAGGATGTGAAGAACCAGGAAGACTCATTTATTGCAGGAGATATGTAAAATGGAAGAGTGGCAGTTTTCTTATCAAACTAAAGATACTCTTACCATATGAACCAATGACTGTGCCCTTGGTATTTACCCAGATTCTGACAACTCTACACACAAACCTACACATGAATATTTTCAGCATTTTATTCATTTTAATAACTGTCCAAACTTGGAAGCAACCAACATATCCTCTGATAATTAAATGGAAAAATAAACTATGTTATTATATCCAGACCATGGAATATTATTCAGCTCTAAGGAGAAATGAGGTATCAAGCCACAAGAAGACTTATCAAAGGAATCTAAAATGCGCAGGGAGCCAGCGTGAGGCACTCCGCCCATGGCAAAGGTCATGAGGAAGGAGGCTCGGCATACACAGAGGCGGGATCGAGCCTCAGGAGTCCCCCTGGAAATTCTCAAGCACCTACCCCCAAAACCAGAGTCTGCCTACTTTAATGCTTTGTGCTCTCACCTACACCTCTGATTTACGGGGGGCTGTCCCCCACCACCTCTCTCTGAAAAAGAGTTAACTTACAGCTCTAGTTAATAAAGTTCCTGGGCATGACAAGAGTGTTTAAACCTACAAACTCCTTTGAAAGTCCTCTAGCCTGCCTGAACAGATTCTTCCGGCCACATGTGATTGTTCACAGCCTCCCAACCATGAGAGGCATGAGATGTTCTAAACTGTCTAAATACAGATTCCTTTGAGCAGTTAAAAGATTGATTAGAAGTTGTATTGGTGAAGGGTTTTTCACTTGTTGGGCCAATGTTTGCTGATAAGTTTCCATATCCCTTACCTACTGTGTCCCTGGGAGTGTATTGATTAATATAATTGGTGTATAGGAATGTAAGTAGTAGCTTTAATGTTTGTAACCTTGGACCGTTGAGTTAATTCTTTTCTTGTTATAGCCCACCACAACTTTGCCCTATAGGAATGCAACTTTATCTAATGCTTTCGGAGGGTGGCGCCTGACTTTAGAATAATCACCTTTAGAGAATAATAAGTTTTCTGAAGAAAGGGTCATAAAATGTTAACAGGCCTCCTGGCCAGAAGATGATGTAAATCACCTAAACTTTTGCATATGATAAGTTTGAAAGCCTGGCTTCGATAAGGATCAAGGACTGCTGACCGTCCCCCATTATCCTCTATGCACAATATAAGGTATAAAAAGTACTTTGGAAAATAAAGTGCGGGCCTTGTTCACTGAAACTTGGTCTCCCCATGTCGTTCTTTCTCTCACCTTCTGGCTGAATTTCCATCTGGAGCGTGGAGGCTCGTCAAGCCTACTATTGTTGCCTGGGCTTCTAAGATCTGACTGGGGAGGCCTTAGTGTCTCCTCTCCTTTGGGATAACAGGAGGACGCCTGTGGCCTACGTAGGTGACGCAAATTCCTTGTCTTGGAATTTTATTGGCTTTCCACGTAAACCAAGTTATTCAGACTCTTTTCTTCACTGAATTTCTTCGCTGAGCTATCCTTATTTAACCACTCTTTACATATTTAATTCTATCGTATCCTGATCACCAAAGCCATCTCCCCTTCGAATACCCTGGATCCACCGGGGCTGGACCCCGGCAAAAATGTATATTACTAAATGAAAAAAGTCAGTTTGAAAAGCTAATGAACACATACTGTATGATTACAACTATATGATATCTGAAGTTCAGTACTTATCGGTGGTTGTCAGGAAGGAATGAATAGGCAGAACTCAGGTGATATGTAGGGCAGCAAAAATACTTTGTGTGATACTATACTGATGTCTACATATCAAAATACATTTGCCCAAACCCACAGAAAGGACAACACCAAGTGAAACATACGGTGAACTATTAAATTTGGGTGATTGTGATTTGTTTATATAGGTTTATCATCAGTTATAACAAATGTACCATTTTTGTAGGGAATACTGAGAATGCGATAAGCTATGCATGTTCGGGGCAAGGAGCACATGGAAAATCTCTGCACTTACAGTTTTTCTATAAACCTAAAACTGCTCTGAAAAAGTCTTTTAACAAAAATGTTTTAAAATAATAATACATTTTTGAAAATAAAGCAGAATGAATCCCAATACTTTGAATGTTATACCTTTGTAAATAGAAAATTATTAATACTTGTGTTAAGACAGTACCAGAAGTTTCAAGAAATTCACTTATTGCACCATGTATTAAAGTATATATCTTCCTTTTTCTGCTATTTTATTGATTGCTCAATGGATATGCAGTTCTATAATTTTTTGAATAATTTATGAGCTAACTTTCATTTGTTACTCAAGTTATTGAAATAAGCTTAAAAAATACAAAGTTATCAAATTACATTCAGTTCAGTTCAGTTTAGTCGCTCAGTCATGTCTGACTCTTTGCGACCCCATGAATCGCAGCACGCCGGGCCTCCCTATCCATAGCACGGACTTCACTCAGACTCATGTCCATCAAGTCAGTGATGTCATTCAGCCGTCTCAGCCTCTGTCGTCCACTTCTCCTCTTGCCCCCAATCCCTCCCAGCATCAGAGTCTTTTCCAATGAGTCAACTCTTCGCATGAGGTGGCCAAAGTACTGGAGTTTCAGCTTTAGCATCATTCCTTCCAAAGAAATCCCAGGGCTGATCTCCTTCAGAATGGACTGGTTGGATCTCCTTGCAGTCCAAGGGACTCTCAAGAGTCTTCTCCAACACCACAGTTGAAAAGCATCAATTCTTCGGCACTCAGCCTTCTTCACAGTCCAACTCTCACATCCATACATGACCACAGGAAAAACCATAGCCTTGACTAGATGGACCTTTGTTGGCAAAGTAATGTCTCTGCTTTTGAATATGCTATCTAGGTTGGTCATAACTTTCCTTCCAAGGAGTAAGTGTCTTTTAATTTCATGGCTGCAGTCACCATCTGCAGTGGTTTTGGAGCCCCAAAAAATAAAGTCTGACACTGTTTCCACTGTTTCCCCCATTATCTTAGGATAATAACAGAATCACCTTAGTCATCTACACTAGGAACATCTTTTAATTTTAACATTAAGATTAGGTATAAATGACTCAGTTGAGGACATAGGAACAATAAAAACATATAGAAAGAAATTGTTAATAGTTGTATTATATACAGATCCTAACTTGTTTTTCTTATAGACAGCAAATGCTGTTAGATTTTATATGAAATTGGTGACAGACTGTGCTTTTAGGATTTTAAGAAGATTTAAGGGGGGGAAAAAAAAAAAGCGGAAACAATTCCCAAATCACCCATAGTGTTTTAAGGTTTTTAAATAGAAAAATGTTCTAACAGTAAAATCTATTTCTACATATCTCTGTGAATCATTAAAAGACAATTACTGTGATTTAAAATATATATATAAAACTATAAGGGGAATCAGATTAAGCCACATATATTTTGGCTTCTTTATATTTAGTGGCTCCTAAATGTAGATATGCTAATCTTATTCACTGTAAAATTAAAGTACATGTAATTTCCTGGAAGGATAGACTTTAGTTCTGATAAGCACCTGATAAAGGGAAGCTATCACTGTGGTATCAACCACCTACCTCTAAGTACACAGAAATTTTCTGAGATTGTTACCAGTTACTTGTGCCTACTGGGTAGATAGGCCCCTATCTACCATTTTCAGAAGTGCTGGAAGAGGCCAAAGTTGCCTGAAAACTTTGTGAGAAAAGCTATAAGCTTGTTTATTAAAGTGGCTAAGGAAATCACCACTCCAGGCAGATGGAATTATTAGTAGCTGATGGACTGAAGGCCTGGTGTCTGATAGAGTTAGCTCATGGGAAAAACTATGTTGTATTTCCAGTGCTGTATATCTGTGTATGAAACTGTATTCATTGTCTGCTTTGGTTTTGTCTTCATGTAAATTACATCAAACTCCATACTCCATGAAGATCAGTGGCTAAAATAGGATGGACATAGTATTCTCAGGACCTAGATATAAAAGGATGTGGATTTAGAGGTAAGGAACAGGGGCTTGCCAAGACTGCAGACATATAACACTTGTTCCAGGATACACACAATCTTATTCTGCTAAGGTTGCCTCAACAAAATACCATAAACTGCATTGCTTAACACTGTGCTCATGTAACCTTCCTCAGCTGCATGTCCACAGAGACAGGGATCTCTGTCTCTTCCTCTTATAAATCCTCCCAATCTATCAGATTAAGACCCTTCTCTTTAAACTCCATCTTACTTTAACTACCTCCTAAAAGCTCTATTTCCAAACAGTCATGTTGGGGATCAGGGTTTCAATCATTGAATTTTGAACAGGATGCACTTCCATCCACAGTACAGACCCTTTGGGTTTGGTAATGGTAAGAGGGTACAGTCTGAAGTGACAACCATATACTCCCATGAGTGAGTGAGTGAAGTCACTCAGTCGTGTCCAACTCTTTGCGACTCCTTGGACTGTAGCCTGCCTGGCTCTTCCATCCATGGGATTCTCCAGGCAAGAATACTGGTGTGGGTTGCCATTTCCTTCTCCAGGAGATCTTCTCAACCCAGAGATTGAACCCGGGTCTCCCACATTGTAGGGAGATGTTTTACCATCTGAGCCACCAGGAAATGAGATAAACTAGATTATTAGCTAATGAAAGACAAAGCCATTAGAACTGTGAACCAAACCATCTACAGAAGACACTCAGAGGGGATGCTAATGCTGGGAATGGTGGGAGGTCCTACAACCTGGACAGTCAGCAATCTTCCAGAATAAAAGACATCAAGGTTTTAAATGTGGGATGGGCTGGGAGTGTAGCTAAAACCGGTTTTAAATCTTACTGTGCTAATCCCACCTATAGAAACCTAAGGGGGAAAAGTCATATTTTTTTTTCTTATTTAAAATAATGCAGTAATTTGCTTAAAATAAATGGCTGAAAACTTGCACTGTTAATAATCATGCTCTTTGGGCATTATCAATTCTACACTCCCTGATTTGTGCAGTCTAATAATATTTTCAATGATGTACCTGGCTCAAAGTTTCAGATGTACAAGAGCCAATAAAAATTATTTGATAAATAAAATATAATTAGAAAATGTATAAAAGCCTATTTTTTAAAGGCAAATGAGTGTCATGATGGAATATATAACTCTGAATAAAAACCTTTAGATAAATATGTCTTCAAATTTGGAAAATTTAAGTTTTGTTGTTTTTTCAGAGTATTTAAATATTTAAAATTTAACCTTATTTTTTTTTAGCATGTGTGTTTTAATAATTAGTTATCACCTGGCAGCACTGGTGAGCCATGGTGTGGTGTGGCAATGGAGATAATACAAAATATCACTACTGGTTATTCCTAATGAAACCCACTGAAGATAAGGTTCTGGGTGATTACCTATTCAGTACCTTACATACATTTTACTTTAACTTAAAGACTTACAAAAGATTGGCTGGCTGCTTCTAACGTCTATGAATGAAGTGGAGAAATAATAGAATGATCTTAGGGCTTCAAACCGGAGAAGGCAATGGCACTCCACTCCAGTACTCTTGCCTGGAAAATCCCATGGACAGAGGAGCCTGGTAGGCTGCAGTCCATGGGGTCGCAAGAGTCGGACACGACTGAGCGACTTCCCTTTCACTTTTCACTTTCATGCATTGGAGAAGGAAATGGCAACCCACTCCAGTGTTCTTGCCTAGAGAACCCCAGGGATGGGGGAGCCTGGTGGGCTGCCATCTATGGGGTCTCATAGAGTCAGACACGACTGAAGCGACTTAGCAGCAGCAGCAGCAGGGCTTCAAACTCCCAGCTCAAACTTTGCATTAAAGAATCCAATTAAAATAAATAAATTTATATATACAAAAAAAGAGAAAAACCTGACAGCTCCTATACTGGACTCTAAAGGAACCTATATCATCTCCTGTGGCCACAGGGATAAGATAGCTGAAAATCCAAACCAGAGACACTCTGATAATGACTAATATAGGTAGTTACCAAACTTTCATATCAATAATAATACTGATATTTAAATAATACTGATAAAAATCCATATCAATAATAGAAACTATACCTCTTCTGCAAAAAGAAAAGTGTGCCAAATCTCAATAAAATAATTGCTTTAGAAAATCACAGGATTCAATTAAAGTAGTAGTCCTAGGCAACTTATTAATGTCGGAGAAGGCAATGGCACCCCACTTCAGTACTCTTGCCTGGAAAATCCCATGGACAGAGGAGCCTGGTTGGCTGCAGTCCATGGGGTCCTGAAGAGTCTGACATGACTGAGTGACTTCCCTTTCACTTTTCACTTTCATGCATTGGAGAAGGAAATGGCAACCCACTCCAGTGTTCTTGCCTGGAGAATCCCAGGGATGAGGGAGCCTGGTGGGCTTCTGTCTATGGGGTCACACAGAGTCAGACATGACTGAAGCAACTTAGCAGCAGCAGCATATATATTACTGAAAAATAGCGTCTAAAATAGTATTAAAAAATTTAATAAAATAGCACATTTAACAAAATATTCTCCATCCCACTAAGTTAGGATGTCAGTTAAATCCAAAAAATAAAACACACCACCCAAAAAAGATAAAAATTAGACCCACATATATATGGTTCATTAATTTTCAACACAAGTATTAAGACAATTAAATGACTAAATTATTTATATAAAGTGTTAGAATAGCTAGGTATATGTATTAAAAGTAAAAAGAACTCTGCCTCTTATTTCATATCATATACAATAATTCAATAAAAATGAATGAGACCAACATGTAAGAAATAAAATAATAAAACTTTTAAAAAGAAACACAGGAGAAAATATTTTCAAACTTGATGTAGGAAAATATTTCTTAGTTATAACACAGAAACATATAAATCATAAAAGAAAGTGATATGATTTGGACTTTTAAATTAAAACAGTTTGTTTTTCAAATATATGGTTAATATAAAAGAACAGGAGAAATATCATTGATACACATGACTAACAAAGAACTTATATCGAGAACATATAAATAATATTTACAACTCAATAACAAGAAGATAAACGACTTAAATCGAAATACTGACAGGCTGATATAGCATGCTGCTGCTGCTGCTGCTAAGTCGATTCAGTCATGTCCAACTCTGTGTGACCCCATAGACGGCAACCCACTGGGCTCCTCTGTCCCTGGGATTCTCCAGGCAAGAATACTGGAGTGGGTTGCCATTTCCTTCTCCAATGCATGAAAGTGAAAAGTGAAAAGGAAGTCGCTTCGTCGTGCCTGACTTTTAGCGACCCCGTGGACTGTAGCCTACCAGGCTCCTCTGTCCATGGGATTTTCCAGGCAAGAGTACTAGAGTGGGTTGCCATTGCCTTCTGCGGAATTTTTCATAAGTATACAATTTGAAAATTGGGCTATAATCTCAAATATCTATATTAACAAATATGAATTCTAAATCCCTTCTTATAATAAAAACTGAGGTAATTTTTTTATTGATGACATCCAAATATGTTTTAAGAAATTCTCCTTTCTTAGTATGACAAAGATGGGACTAAAGATGATGACTTTACTACAAAAAAAGGAAAAGAAAAATTGACAGAATACATGAACAAGAACTTCCCAAATAAGGTATTCAAAGGCCAATAATTGCATGAAAAGATGTTTGCATTTTTAGTTATCAGGAAAATACAAGTGAAAACCAAAATGATATGCCAATGCATATGTATTACATGGGCTAAAAGTAAAAATATTGACAATACCAAGTGGTGGTGAGGATTTATAACAGTAATGCTCATACACGCTCACTGTGGGAAACTTACTTGGCAATTACAAAAATATATACTCATGTAATTACACTACACACAGTCAATTCCCCCAAAGTAAATTAATATAGATGTCTACACAAAGAACTGCAGATGAATATCGACAGATTGTCAATACAATACAGCTCCAAACTGTATATAAAGCAATTGTCCACCAATAGGAAAATGGACAACACAGTATTGTTTTTCTGTAATATGTGAAATATTATTTGGAAATTTAAAGAGAGAAAACTATGAATAAATACAGTAACATTAATTCAGTTCAGTTCAGTCACTCAGTAGTGTCCAACTCTTCGCGACCCCACGGACTGCAGCACACCTTCTTCCCTGTCCATCACCAACTCCCAGAGTTCGCTCAAACTAACATCCATCGAGTTGGTGATGCCATCCAACCATCTATTCCTCGGTCATCCCCTTCTCCTCCTGCCTTCAGGCTTTCCCAGCATCAGGGTCTTTTCCAATGAGTCAGTTCTTCACATCAGGTGGCCAAAGTATTACTGAAGCTTCAACTTCAGCATCAGTCCTTCCAATGAATATTCAGAGCTGATTTCCTTTAAGATTGACTGGTTTGATCTCTTTGCAGTCCAAGAGACTCTCAAGAGTTTTCTCCAACACCACAGTTCAAAAGCATCAATTCTTCAGCACTCAGCTTTCTTTATGGTCCAACTCTCACATCCATACACGACTACTGGAAAAACCATAGCTTTGACTAGATGGACCTTTGTCAGTAAAGTAATGTCTCTGACTTTTAATGTGCTAAGTTTGTCATAGCTTTTCTTCCAGGGAGCAAGCATCTTTTAATTTCATGGCTTCAGTCATCATCTGCAGTATTTTGGAGTCCAAGAAAATAAAGTCTGTCACTGTTTCCATTGTTTCCCCATTAATTAAACTAAAATTTCCCCAACATTAATTAAACTAAATTTGTGTGTGTGTTGAAAACACAGTTCCCACTGTATTTTCCATTTACATAAAATTCTAGAAATTTCAAGTTGTCTTGTAGTTATAGAAAGAAATCAGCATTTGCTTTAAGCCAAGAGTAGACTGAGGCATGACTGCAAAGAGACATAAAGGACATTTTAGAGTTCATGAAAATTTTCTATCTTGACTGTGGCAGTGGATATTTGGATTTACATATCTCCTGAAACTCATAAAATCATATAGTATCAAAGGAAATAGTTTATCAAACTGACATTACACTTCAGGATCTAATCAAACTTTTGCACAGCAAAGGAAACCATAAATAAAACAAAAATACAACATATGGACTGGGAGAAAATATCTGCAAATGATGCAACCGACAAGGGCTTAATTTCCAAAATATACAAACAGCTCATACAGCTCAATTTAAAAAAACAAAAAAATCCAATTGGAAAATGGGCAGAAGACCTAAACAGAGATTTCTCTAAAGAAGACAGACAGATGGCTAAAAGACAAAGAAAAAGATGCTCAACATAGCTAATTAGACAAATGAAAATCAAAACTTCAATGAGGTTATCATCTCACACCAGTCAGAACAGCCATATCAAATAGTCTACAAATAATATTGTACCATAAATGCTTAAGAGCGTGTGGAGGAAAGGGAATCCTCCTACACTGTTGGTGGGAATGTATATTGGTGCAGCCACTATGGAGAACAATATGGAATTCCCTTAGAAACTGAAAAAGAGTTACCATATGATCCAGTAATCTCACTGCTGGGCATATATCCAGTGTGCATGCTCAGTCAATAAGTCATGTCCAACTCTTTGTAACCCTATGGACTGTTAACCCACCAGACTCCTCTGTTCACGGGATTTTTCCAGGCAAGAATACTGGCTACTGCTGCTGCTGCTAAGTCGCTTCAGTCGTGTCCGACTCTGTGCGACCCCCCGAGACGGCAGCCAACCAGGCTTCCCCGTTCCTGGAATTCTCCAGGCAAGAACACTGGAGTGGGTTGCTATTTCCTTCTCCAGGGGATCTTCCTGACCCAGGGATCAAGCCCATGTCTCTTGCAGCTCCTGCTTGGCAGGCAGATTCTTTATCACTGTGTCACCTGGGAAGCCTGGAGAAAGCCATAATTATAAAAGATACACACACCAAAATATGCATTGCAATACTACTTACAACAGCCAGGATATGGAAGCAACCTAAATGTCCATTGACAGATGAAGGGACAAAAATGTGACATATGTATACAATGGAATAACATTCAGCCATAAAAGAATGAAATAATACCATTTGCAGCAACATGCATGGACCTAGAGATTATCATACTGAGTGAAGTGTATCAGACAGAAAAAGACAAATATATGATATCACCTATATTTGAAATCTAAAAAAGATACAAATAAACTTATTCACAAAACAGAAACAAACTCACAGACATAGAAAATGAAATAATGGTTACCAAAAGGGAAAGGAGGGAGGGATAAATTAGGAGTTTGTAATTAAACAAATACATACTGCTATATATTAATATAAAATATATAGGTAACAAGGACTCATTATATTACACAGGGAATTATATTCAATATCTTGCAATAACCTATAATGGAAAATAATCTGGAAAATACCATATATACATACATATATATGTGTGTATATATACATACACATATACATATAAATGCATGTATATGTCTAACTGAATCACTTTGTTATACACCTGAAACTGATACAACACTGTAAATCAACTATAGTTTGTTAAAAATGTGAATTAAAAATAAGAAATTAACCTTCAGTAAAGATGATAAAAATAAATAAAACACAATAGGAGTCAATCTTACTTGGTTTTCAGATCTGCATAGTCTGGCTATAAGGGAAAGAGAAACATATATTGGTGGTAGCTTCAAAACATATCCTAGCTCCTGTAAGATATGATTCTAATGCTTCTATTTTGCCTGTACACTACAACTACATCCTTGTAGGCCATTGCATTGTTCTTTCAGGAAAGCTGAGTCCATAGATATGAGTCCAATGCTGGCTTTATTTCCATGTGAAATGCATTTCTTTTTCAGAAGCAATATTGCGTTAGACAGCAATAGAGTGAGTAAGGTATTCCATAAGTCTGCATATGGTGATGCTGCCAGAAACACTTTGAAAAGGAAAAACAAATCCATTCCCTGCCTACTTGTCTAGTCCAGTAAAGACAAACTGTTGTCCCTCTGTAATGGAAGGATTCCAATGTAATCAACGTAACAACAGATGGAAGGCTACTTCACCCAGGAGAATAATGAAACAGATTCAGCATTGGTTTCTGCTGTTGGATGGGAGCCACTTAGTTAATGGCCAGACCTGTTGCAGGGATAACTCATATTCTTGAGTTTAACACAGTTTCTATTCCCACCCTGTATCTACGCACTATATACGGCCCTTGAGCAAGCACAGAGTGGCTGGAAAAACAGGTTGACAGACAGGCTGATAGGCCGATAGACATCAAGAGGTAAAGTTGTATTGGCTACCTGTTACTTCTCTTTAAGGGATGTCTTTTGATGAACATCAACATGGGATATTAATATTATTGCCATCTTGGCTCATTTTAATAAGTTCATACATAAAATTCTTCTTGAGAGGTTTCTGTCCTATATGTTCCAATATTGCTCCATTCGTGCCCTTGACCATCAAGGAAAATTGTTGGCTGCTTCTGATAAATTAAGATACAAACCTCTGACCATATTTTATTCTAGGCAAGGTGGATAAACAATTGCATTGTTTGATGTTTCACCCACTAGGAACATTTCTCATGACCACTTCATTACACATATACTCCTGATATAATAGTATTGGAGGCGCTATATTGGGGCTATAATAGTATTGGAGGAAGTAATTAATAAGATAATGCAACTGGAGGTGATCATTTCATTTTATTTATTTTTTGAGTTGTTTTATTCAGTGGGAATTTTCATGACTTCAAATCTGGGAGATAGCATCTCAAGTATCCCTGAGAAACTTCTCCAAGGAGGAGGGGAGAGGAGTCAGGACACATAGAAGTTTGCGACAAAAGGCAGGGAGTCTGAACAGCAAAAATAATTTTGTAAATTAAAACCAGATACCCCAAGTTAAGGAATTGAGCTCTTTTCTATGTATAGGAAGATGCAAGAGTCTGGGCTCATTGAAATCATTCCTTTCATATACATTCCAGCTATCTGGGGTTAGTATCCTGTGTGTTTCCACATCCAGAGTTCCTCAGTGCTCAGGGTAGGTAGGGGCTAAGACTGATGGCTACCGGATCACATACATGTTCTCTGGAGGTAATCATTTTAAATATAGGCAAAGCTACCTCTATTTGCAAGTGACAATATACTAATGGCATAATGTCTAATAATATATACTATATACTATATACTATATACTATATATATACTAATAAATATACTATATACTATAAATATATAGTATAATGTACTAATAAATC